>NC_141893.1:17521017-17824661 GCF_030686135.1 Camelina sativa
TGAGTTGAAACAATTTGAACGAAGTGATGTTTGGGAGCTCACTCAGCGTCCTGCTGACGTCAACGTCGTAGGAACAAAGTGGGTATTCAAGAATAAGAGTGATGCTAGTGGCTGCATTGTAAGGAACAAAGCAAGGTTGGTAGCTCAAGGTTATTCTCAAATTAAGGGAATTGATTTTGATGAAACCTTTGCTCCGGTGGCAAGGTTGGAGTCAATCAGGTTTATGTTTGGTATGGCATGTGCTCTTAAGTTCACTTTGCATCAGATGGATGTTAGAAGTGCATTTCTAAATGGAATACTGCAAGAGGAGGTTTATGTTGAGCAACCAAAGGGCTTTGAGGACTCGCAGCACCCTGAGCATGTTTATCGACTGAAGAAAGCTTTGTATTGTCTAAAGCAGGCACCACGAGCATAGTATGAGAGATTGACTACGTTTCTGATTGATCACGGATATAGTCGAGGGAGTGTTGACAAAACGTTGTTTGTTCTCAACAGCAACAATAATATGATGTTTGTTCAGATCTATGTGGATGATATTTTCTTTGGTTCCACGTGTCAGCCTCTTGTAAAACAGTTTGTGGAAAGCATGTCTCAGGAGTTCGAGATGAGTATGATGGGAGAGCTAAGGTACTTTTTGGGATTGCAAGTTGAACAATCAGCTGATGGGATATTTGTATCTCAAAGTACTTATGCTAAGGAGCTTGTACAACGCTTTGGCTTGGATAAGAGTAAAGAAGCAAAGATCCCAATGGGCGCAAACGACAAACTCTCCAAGGACGAAGAAGGGGAGGATGTAGATGAGAGACTATACAGAGGAATGATTGGAAGTCTGTTGTATTTGACTGCTAGTTGGCCAGACATATGTCTGTCAGTAGGGATCTGTGCACGCTATCAAGCCAAGCCTAAGATGTCGCATTTACTGGCTGTACAGAAGATCATCAAGTACATCAAAGGGACATTGGACTTTGGCATCTATTATACCAAGGATACCAATACCAGTCTGAGTGGATACTGTGATGCTGATTGGGCAGGTTCTGTGGATGATCGTCGTAGCACAAGTGGAGGTTGCTTCTTCATGGGCAACAATCTTATCTCATGGCACAACAAGAAACAAAACAGTGTCTCTCTATCAACTGCTGAAGCTGAGTACATTGCGCTAGGAAGCTATTGCACACAACTTCTGTGGATACGACAAATGGCCTCTGATTATGGTATGGATTCTGATACTCTTTTAATTCATTGTGATAACTTGAGTGCAATAAATATTTCAAAGAATCATGTTCAGCATTCACGAACCAAACATATAGATATTAGACACCACTTTGTTCGTGAACTAATTGAGGCGAAACTGATCGAGATTGACCATGTGAGCACTGATTTGCGGTTAGCTGATTTGTTTACCAAGCCTTTGGACTTCAACAGATTTGTAAATCTGAGGAAGTCCATTGGTGTTTCTGAGTTCTAACATGTTTTACCTAAGGTGTGTTGATCAGAGACAGGAACATGTGCTAGGACAGGTCATGGAAATCCTAGAATATATAGAAGATCAGCATTCTGAAAGCAATCGTGGGAAATAGCTGCCTGTCATGCCGGTCTATTCATCCTATCAAATGTTGTCATGTTTTTAAGGAGGTCAAAGAGCTGTGAAGAGACACACAAGTACATCCTCAAGAGGAAAACTCTGTTTGGGGGACAAGTATGATACCAGTGATTGACAATCTCTCATGATGTCATTGTGGGTCATGTCGGTGAAACAGCTAACAGAAGGCTGAGACACATATATATAGATATATATATAAAAAACAAAAAAAAACAAAAATGTGTGCTCTTCAAATAGAGAATCTCCAGCTGCCTTAACATGTTGGGTTGGATTGCAGACTAAAGGCATGACAGTGTGAAAGACTACCCACGTGCATTAAGTCTATGATTTTCAACAATTCAAAAGGTTGTGATAGCTCCTAGCAAATGTTCTGAACAAGTGGTTGACACAGCAAAGGTACGGTTAATACTGCATTCTGTGTTTCGATTTTTTTTTTTTTAAATAATAATAATAAAAAAAATATTGTTTTACTCACATGTGTTTTTCTCGATCTGGGTGCCTTCACATTCATCGTTAGTGGATGTGTGTATCTGATGATTTGAGTCGTGAACAGATACAGTTTTCCTTACTGGGGTGGAGAATCTGATTTATTAGGATCCTGTGATTAATGCACTTGAGATTAAAGAGGGAAAAGTATTGATGTACCATAACAGATTCGTTGAGTGTTTTCAGGATTGAGTTGATTGATGGGCCGAGGCATAACAGTCCATTAAGGTTCATGAGGTTGTATAAAAGGAACAGCTAGGGTTTTGAGTTTCTCTCATCCTTGCGATTTCAGATCTTTGTCGATTAAGCTTCTATTTTTTTTCTCTCCTCTGGTTTTGCTCTCTAACTCTTGATCACCATGAAATCTGTGTTTAGCGGTTTCCACTATGATTCCAGCTCAGATGAGGAGCTTCACACCCCTCCGTCAGCCCTACCACCACCGTCTCCCTATGTTCCGATTGATCCTACAACGGCGATGGTCATCTACGAACCCCGCGATGAAGCAACTACAGTGCCTCCAGTGCCTGAGAATCCTTCTCCCAGGCTGATGTTTGTCGAAGCGGATCACGACACATGCAACTCTTCGTCCTCTCTACCAAGAAGGACAAGATCTCGTTATCCGGTGGTTGATCTCACTGGTGATGTCCTTTTGCCTACTCTTTCGAATCAGGGAATCTCGTCCAGGCTGCGTAAACGACAACCAGCTGCTGATGCAGACAGCCGCGACTCCAAGCGTCCGTCTCTTGGCAAGGACAAGGGTGTGTCCTCGTCTTGCGGTGCCCTTTTAAAGTAATTTGACTCAAAACGGTTCATATCTGCTGAAGCTGCTCGAAGGTATGGTTTCTTTGCTTCTCGAACCATTGCTGCTGAGGTTTGCTACTCTCTGGGAGTAGATGATCCAGCTAGGGAGCTGCTTGATCAAGTTGGTCTGTTGAAAACTGTCACTCAAATTGGGTCTTATGATTCTGATGTTTTCTATGAGTTCTGGGCGAATCTTCCAGCAGTTAAGGTTGAAGGGAACTCAGTTGATGTGTTTGTCAGAGATTGGGTGTATGAGTTCTCCCCAAGCCGCATTAATGCCTTGTTCGGTCTTCAGGCTGTTGATGTGCGCGAACAAAGACTACAGACAGCTGCAATTCTGGAGGAGGATCTTGCTCTTTTTCTATCTGGTGGCAAAGTGAAGACTTGCAAGCAGTTGGTGTCAACGGCAATCAAGGACCCAGTGATCAAGGATTTGCATAAGATATGCTGCAGCAACTGGTCTCCCACGGTGAATACAAGGTACATTTCAGCAAACAGAGCCATGGTGATCTACATGATCATGCATCGCATTCCGTTTGATTTTGGGATAATGACCTATGATCATATCATACAGTTGGGTCTACAAGCTCAGTCAGGATTTCGTCTACCGTTTTCCAGTCTTATTCATCAGCTCCTGGAATCTCAGCGCCCTGTTCCGAGTCTCCAGCAACAAGACACGAAGAAGACAAAGGGGAAGAAGACTGTGTCACAGCCTGCGGAGACGGTTCTTCGCAGTGGTACGTCTGCAGAGCGCAAAGCCATCCGATTGGCCATTCAGATTCTGCAAGATGCCTTGGACGCTGGTAAGTTGTCACATATCTGAATATAATTTCTTGTGTCTATTGATATTTTTGACTAATCTATGCCAAACAGGCAGGGGGAGATGAGTTTGATTCAGATGCTTGAGGGGGAGTTTGAGCTGTTATGTTTTTGCTATTCTGCTCCTTCTTGTTTTCTTTTGTTTTCCAGACTTTTTTTTGGTTTTTGAGACTTGTTCTGGTTTGTCTGATACTTTTGACTGGTCGTAATGCTTACTCGTTGATCATTTAATCTTCTGATGCTTTTGCGAGTTGTGATGTACTGTTAGTACAGCTGTATCGGTGTGTTGGATTGTTGTTGGCGGTTTCTGTTTTGACAAGTTAAAAGCGATGGATGCTTGTTTGACAAGTTCAGTCAAAAAGGGAGAGATTGAAAGTGCAACAGAGCTCTAAAGGGAACAGGCAGTTGTGAAGTGTCTCAGAGGGCTGGTATGCTGACGTGGCATGACGTGCTGACGTGGAGAAATATTGTGGATACAATGACAAGATGCGTGAGAAGAAAGGAAGAAGAGATCAAGATATACTCGAAGATATTGAAAGTATATTTGATTAGAAGGGATAAGGGAAGATATTTTCTTAGGGATAAGGAATATTTCCTTTTAGTTATGATACACAAAGATCTAAGTTAGAGATCGTTTGTGGGGTTATAAAATGATGAGGGCTAGCCGCAAAAAGTGTTAGCACTCGTCGGATAAAGTTTTTGAGTTTTGTAAAACCTTCAAGCAGATACAAAAAGCTTTGAAGGTGAGTGTGTGTAGTATACTCTTTTAGATCTACACAAGGTGTTGTGTTAGATAGATAGGAGAGTGAGCTTTGTTTTTCAAGTCCTGTAAGAAACGAGGGTTTTTAGAAGATTGATTAAAAGTGTTTGCTTGGTGCGTTTCAAGTGTAGTTTTGTGTGTTGTGTTATCTCTATACCTTAACACTACATTCATTCCTTCTGTAAGCTTCCAATCGAATCGGTAAAGCAGATTGATAAGAGTTAAGTGTACCAAAGCCATACCCATTCCAATACTTGGGCATATTTTCTTTCCACTACCAAATGGCAACAACTCAAAGTTTAGACCTTTATAGTCAATTTGGCTATCCATAAACCTTTCCGGGATGAACACTTTTGGATCTTTCCAAACATTTGGATTCCTATGAATAGCCCATACGTTGACATGAATCCATGTTTTCTTTGGAATGTCATAACCTCCAATCTTTATATCTTTTGAAACCTCTCTTGGAATTAGAAGTGGCCCAATCGGTGTAATCCAAAACGTTTCTTTAATCACCATTTTCAGATAGTCGAGTCGTTCTATATCTTCTTCAGTGATATCATCTTTGTTTTTGATCACTTCTCTCACCTCAGCTTGTACTTTCTTCATAACTCTTGGGTTTTTAATCAAATGTGTCATCGCCCATGTTATTGTGTGGCCAGTAGTATCTACTCCAGCAAGAAGAACGTTCTGTAATATTCAAAAGACACAAGGATTAATTTAAACTTTATGTAACACGTAAAAAGTATGAAGTTATATATGGACTTAAAGGTTCCGATTACTTACCAGAAGAATTCCTTTGGTGTGGTTTCGAGTAAGTTGAAACTCTCCAAGTCCAGTCTCTCCCCTTTCCATCTTGAGGAGCAAGCTAATGATATCATCCTTAATATTCTCATTTTCTAGGTGATGCTCTATAGATTGATCAAAAAATGTATCCATTGCCTTAAAAACCCTCTCACATTTGCCATGTAACCCCGTGATCCTATCGATGATTCTGCCAATAACCAGGAAGTAATCTGTTGCTGCAAAACTCCCTATCACCTCCATGGATCCATGAATGACTTCCTCGTAAGTATTCCCAAGTTTGCTCCCATCAAGACTGATCCCAAATCCCACTCTACAAATCACACTTCCTGATAGTTTCATTAACTTCTTGTTCAAGTTAACCGGTTTTGCTAATGAAGCAGATTGTTTGATGAATTCGACTATTGAGGCAACTTCTTCTTCTATTATATGTCGAAACGATTTCACGCTTTTTGCAGTGTAGAGTTCGACAACCATCATCTTTCGTACTTCCCTCCAATATTTGTTATAAGGAGAAAATGCGAGATTTTTTAAATCGTATGTAACTCTTGCAGGATAAGTCATATAAGGTCGAGAACAACAATCTGCATCAAACGTTTTTAAGAAATCCTTCACCGTCTCTGGTGTAGATGCCACAACAATAGACACATTTCCAAACTTTAGAGACATTAAAGATCCGTATTTCTCAGATAATTTGAACATTGAACGATGAGGTTTGGATCCTAATTGGTGCAAGTTGCCAATTATAAGAAGTCTTGGTGGCCCAGGAAGTAGGTTTTTCATTGTCTTGCTCATGTTCTTTACAATGAGTATAGATGCAAAGAAGACGAATGCAAAAATGATAATCCAAAAACTCATTCTTTTTTCTACATAAAAGGGAAAGTTTATATAATACGTCAATAAACCGTAAAAAAGTACTAGTTAAGGTAATACAGAAACAAGAAGAATCCTAATAGTTTCTTTACAAGAATAATCATGATAATTTCTTTACACGACCAAGGTACAGGAAAAACGCATGCAACAATATTCGAACAAGTAAATTAAAGAACACATATAATAGTTAAAATGTAACAGATAATTTAAGAGTTTCTTTGTACAAGATTAAAACACAAAATCACATTGTATATAGTTAAAGCTAGTTCGGTAAGATTGATTACCTTCAAGTCGTATACTTTGTGCTGAAGATTCTAGAGATAGAGAGAGAGAGAGAGAGAGAGAGAGAGAGAGAGAGAGGAGAGAATTTTTTTTTTACTTGTGAATTGTGTGACGCGCATGCCGGCTGTGACAATTCCATATATATACTGCATTTCGTGTTGAGATGACGTTTCAATTACATTAACGTCCACTATTTATTATTACATATGAGCTCTTTTTTGAGGTAATATAATTAAGAATTTGGGACACATACAATTCAGATTTGCACAAGAGTTTTATTAGTGATTCTACAAAATTATGCTGATGGTTTAATTAATATTGGGCAATCCGGGTAGATGAGCCGACTCATATTTCTTAGGAGGGAACACATATATATAGTTACTAATATCATGTATCCTCCATTTAACTATAGTTATTATTTGTATGAAAAAACTAGTATTTATCGATGATGTTCTATAAATTTGTTTTTACGTTAACTCCCTATAATGAAAGTTTCTTTTTCCGGTTTATAGCTAGCAACTCTTGTTTCTAACAAGGGAGTCTTTATCAGTCATCAATCACAAAAATCTACTAATAAGATTCTTTTTTCTACCCCATCGTTATCATTCGTTGAATTATGTGGTTCATTTTTATTCTTTTATGATAAGTTTTTTTTTTTGCAAATATAGATGTCCACACACGTCGATGATATATTATACGTTTTGATATTTGTGTGTTTCTACTTTCTAGTTAAACGCGCATATCAAACGTACGCTTGCTCCTAAAGATTGTAAAATAATGAGAAAGGAAAAGGGCGGTGCCAAACAAAACAAATTAATAATAGAGATGTGACTAGTGTAGAATGGACCCAAACACACAACACAAGTGGTGTGAAAAAAGTAGAACAAAAAGATGAATGATGACCATGATTCAACTTTGCCACCAGAAACAACAAAATCGTTTCCCCCACTTATTTTTTTTTGACATAATCTTCCTAAATATCGACCCAGTTTTTTTGTATGGTTACTTCTAATGATGCCCTAATTACAACGGCCAGCTGGCTCGGGTTTGATGCAAAACAAATTCGAAATCCTATTGGTCATAATCGTGTCAACAAGGAAACCATAACATTGGGGAAATATCTGAACATAAGATGCAAATGTTCGAAACCTATGCAAATGTTCAACATATCAATAGGCTGATCAAAGTCATCTTGTGATCTGATGAGACTCCATCGCACAAACCTTTCTTCTGATCCAAACACTTTGCCATTGCGTCCTGTTATCTTCGCCGCTCTGAAAATTTCATAGCAGTTTGTGTCTTCTGGTCTCTCACACTTCACCCATGCATAAGCTTTCAAATGAAAAAAAAAAACACATGATTATAAGTTTTATATAGTACCATACCAAAAGTCTCACTTTCTTGCATTACAAGGAGTAAAGTCTCTGACTTTCTTGAAATAGTTGCAATACTCAGGTTTGATTGTCTGGAGCAAAAAACGCGTGGACATGGAGAAGATCTTTTTCAGTGTCTCCCATCTTTTCTTCAAAGTTCCATAGCCAAAATGGAATATCTCATCGCCTCCATCGCCAACTATTACTTTGAATAACTTGAGGACATGAAGCTGTGTATCTTTTGAAACACCCATATACTAGTTAAACTTATATATCTTTTCATTTTTTCATAAACAGCTTTGTCCTTTACCAATCCCGACCTGCATCAAGAAAACCTTGTGAGTCGTTGTCACCAGTCTAAAGCTTTGTTTAGAGTACTAGGAAAGCAAAATTTTCACAAATCACCCGAATCTTGAGCCAGCATGACCTGTAGTCTTGGAGAGACTAAACTGGCTCAAATCTCCATCAACTGGATGTGTAATAGGTGAGAAATAAGGCCAGTAATAAGCATAATCATGAACTTTTTTTACATTAGGACCATCAAGAACCGCTCTTTTCAGCTCCCCATCTGGATTATTCGGAGATGTCACTACCTCTAAAACTTGCGTGATATTATCATTGTGCTCGCTCTGCTTCCACGCAGACGCATCTCCTTCAAACTTGAGATGTGCTGAATCAAAGAACTCTGCTTGGGCCTTGTACATCTGCATACACAGACAGATTAGACTAAAGAATTCAAAAAATTTCAAGTTTTCGGATCCACATCCAAAGACTACAAATCTGTCATCTGTAACAGCGTTTCCCACTACACTATGCAGTTTTCTAATGACCTTTCCGAGCTCTCGATACACATGTGTCCCATCTTGATAATTATAACTCATCTTGTGCCATCCCGAGACCAAAACTGCACTGTTCTCGCTTGTCGCATCCAGAAAGGCTCCAAGAACAAAGGGTCTCCTCTTCAAAACTTCATTAAAAAACAACAAATATTCAATACATGTTATACAATTTAGTTTGGTCATAATGATCAAAATGAAGATGAGATGAAAAGTTGTGCATACGAGTTAGCATCGACAGGGCAATCTTTGAGAAGAACGGAGCAATCTTTGCCTGTGTAACAATTGTTGCACTGACAAGGAGGTTTCTGGCCATCAAGGACACCAAGACCATCCACGTAAGCTCTGCCATGTGGTTGAATTATTATAAAGAATATGGATGGTGAATACGATATTCAAGATGATTGACACCGTAAGAAGTAGCTTCTTCAGCAGCATCTTTACTTAAAACCTGCAAAAACTTATGCTTCAAACTGTTTGTATGCTCATATATTAAAACCACAACTATTTCAGGCTACTGGTAAGTATAAAAGGATTCAATTTAACAATACATATATATTACAAATGAATCAAAACAGTTGTTAAATATTTGAGGATTATATAGTAACCTGATAACGTGCACACGAAGTTGAAGTTTCAGTAACTAGTCAGTTTTAGAATTGACTTAAAATACAATTAACATGTTGAATTGATTAAACAAAAGAGGACGACAATTTTTCTAGGAAAGAAAAAATTAGAGAATCAAGCAAAGATACGTAAAGAATCTAAATACTTCATATTCATCAAAACATCAAGAGACAAGAATGATGTAGAACACACATGTAGAATCTAACTGTTTAAGAATTGTGACTCTTTTGGCTTCTCTCTGAAAGAATCTGCTTTGTCTTTTCCAAAACACCGAAGAAAATTGAACCTCCAATACCTATCCACAATACCCTCGGACCCATTCCCTATACACAAATTCTCAAACTATTCAACAACTTTGCACAAACATGAGAAGTTGTGTATTCCTAAAATAGAAAGGTGAAGAGCAGAAATTTGGGTTTACCTTCCACAAAGCTGACGGCCCTTCTTCTCTTATTATCGTCTTAACGCAGTCTGCAACTCCTTTATACTGAGTTCCTGCACCCTGCCAAAATTCAAACCAGAAAGGTCGGCACTATATTACTGGAGCTTCTTACTATCCTCTGAAATGAATCTAAGTAGAACTGCTTTCGGTATTTTGTGTACTCATCGTTTTGACATACCTGAACCATCAATCTGGTTTTGATTACGTCAAGAGGAGTGGTCAAAACTCCAGTGACAGCACCAGCAAAAGCACCGAGCATTGCATTCTCTGGATCATTTAGATCTCTTCTTGCCTGTTCTAAACAATATGGATATCACTAGTCTGCAAAAACGGATGTTGTCTCACTTATCATCGTAGCCACAAAAACTTACAGCCAACTTGTATCCAATCCGTAATTGCTCATAAACACAAAACTGGAGCGCGTCAAAAGGCAAATCTCGCAATAAAAAGGATCCATAACCCTGCATGTTTAGGAACATATATTGAAACATTCATGGAGATTTTATTGTCTGTTCATCTTAAACAATTTGATGAATTGAGCTACAAACTTAAGATGTGCCTGCTACATAGCAAATAGTAAAACGCGAGAATTATAAATCAAGAAGTAACAGATATACCGCATACATGCCTCCAAAACCCTCCTTGGCTATAATAAGGCGAACAGCATCAGGAGCCGAAGCAAATTGACCAGTTTGCATTCGCTGTTTAACTACCTGTTGAAGTTTCCATTAGCCTATACAAGTTTGTAGCCAACACACAAGAATAAGCAAAGAAACAAGAAGGAAGAGACTTACTTCTGTCGGTACTCGAACGATAGATGAAACAGCACCTCCTAAAGCACCTGCAGCCTGATTGAATTTACATAACTCGCTAAGACATATATCCTTTTCTAACATAGCATAACTAGATTCTAAGGTCTTCTGCTTAAGAGTAAGTTTCAAAACTAAATGATAGCAAGACTAATGTATTCATATTCTCTCTAACAAACTTAAAGAAACTTTCAAGGGAAATTTTCTAGCAGACGAACAAACACTTAAAATTGAATTCAGGGTAATACATACCAAATGTGCAACCGCACTAAGATTTTCGGGTAAAACCTTCAGAAGCTTCTGTTTGGTTGGTTCATATACACCGAAAAATAGAGCCGAAGCACTACACATATTATAAAAAAAAACATTGTTCATCTGAAGCAAAGAGTCCAAATTTTTCAATGTGTATGCATATCCTTCATCAATTTTGGACTACATACTTACGGTAAGACACCAACAAGGTTTCCACCAAGACCAGAGTATAGTCCTTTCCATATTATCTTTCCCCCATCACGAGCTGCCTAAAACATGTCAACCCACTATAGTTTAGTCGCTGTAAGTCAAGCATCGGTTTGCTTATGTTGGATCATAACACAAACTAAGTTAAGGAGAAACTACCTGCACTCGAGTTTTGATTGTATCAATTGGGTATAGAGCAGCTTCCACCACAACACCAGCTAACCCTCCTGTTATCAAAGACTCTGCAAACAACATCTAACTCTTACTCTATATACAATCATTCATTAACTTGAAGAAAAAAAGCGCCTGGCTATATCAATAAAAACACAGACACATGAAGATGTGTTCTGCAACCATACCATAAAGGACACGCAAAAAATGGCCTGGATCATCATGTCTAACGCAGATTGAACTACAACTATTGATCTGATTCTTCATAGGACTCTTGAATGCCAACGTCTCTACAAGTAACATACACATGATTAATCAATATATTGCTATGAAATTGATTCGCTTTAGAGAAGAAAGGTAAAAAAAATTCAATCTTTTTTTGTTTTTGGATGCAATGTTGTGTTGATAACCACAAATACAAAAGGGATTTTATGAACAAGTTTCAAAAACAACAATGTCTCCAAAAAAAATCCAACCTTTTTAACACTAAACGTAACCAAATCGATCATAGAGTGGGAGATTTACTGGAACAATGGTTGATTTCAAAGGTAGAAACTTTTACCAGGCATAGCTGTCCGAGAATGATCTACGCTACTGGAAACAGTGTCACTGTCCATCTATAACCATTAGAAGAAACAAAATAGTCAAAATGAAGCTGAAGAAGAAGATCACAAATTGAGAAGCAGATTGATAAATCATACGTTAAATTAGAAGACGAAGATCTAACCAAAGTGTGAGAGAGTAAAGGGAGAGGTAGAGCAACAAAATTCATCGTCGTAAAGACATAAACCATTTCATCTGAAAAGAAAATCGAACCGGACTGGCCGGTTCGACCGGTCAACCCAATTTTTTGGGTGTTTTAGAAATTTTAGAGTTAAATTTCACATATAGATATATATTAAATTATGTATAAAAAGATATCATATCACCAATATTCGAATTTCGAAAGATAAGATTTTATTTCTTTTTTACTACAGATCTTCTACGAAATAAATTGAAAGATAGTGTTCTTTTTGACCAGAAAAAATAAGGTAAGAAAATAATACTAATTAATCATAAATAAATACTATATATTTCTATATATATAATATAGTTGTGTTGTTCATATATAATCAGTCTAGTAAAGAAAAACTCACTAAAAACAAAAAAAAATGGCTATCACTATGAAAACTTTAGTCGGATTTTTTATCACTATCCTCTTCATTATATTTTCTATTCATTGTAGTACTACAATCGCTGATAGTCCAGGTATTTTGTTTTACTCAATTTTGATTATGAACATTATTTTTGTTCTTTGTTAATTAATGTTTTAATGACTATTTGTTAAATAAACAGGTTATGGACTTGGGCCGCTTACATGCTACGATGGAACTATGTGTATTCATAGAGGGGAAATAGCTTGTCATCGTTTTTGTCTAATACAAAATCATAGTAGTGGCTTTTGTACTGATGACAAATGTTGCGTGTGAGATGTAATACTCCACTCAAATGTATTGGTATTATTCCACTCGAAAACAAATAAATTAATAGTAGTACTTTTCATATGGTTTTGAATATTATATAAGAGATCTATAGCAGAGTAAATAAAATTTTTTTAAAAAAAACTGTATTTCCTTTTTCTTTTTTTCTTTAACACTAGAATTATATTCTATTAAATGAAAACAGTTTATAAAAAGTGATAATTTGATTTTTTATATATATTATTCGGATTAATTATCAATGATTTTTTTTTAAAAAATTGATTTTTCAAATTTATATGGTGGCTAAAACCAAATTAATTATACTACTATCTCTGTTTCACAAAGAATTGTCATTTAAAAATTTTAATCTTGTTTCACAAAAAGTGTCGTTTTGTATTTTTAATGCAGTTTTTAAGACTAAATATCTCTTTTTTATCTCTATTATTTCAGCATATTAATTAGATAGAGGGTAATATGTAGTGTATTAATGAAAGATAAAAATAAAATTTGTTTATTTTCTAAATTTGTGTGAAAAATGTTAGAATTACATTTTTTGTGAAACAAATGAAGTATTGTTTATTAATTTCGTAGGAAACTCGTATGATATGTTTTTTAGGAAAATGGTATGAACAAATTTTCGATGGAAATTGGAATGATATTTTGAAAGGAAAATGTGATTAAAATTTCAAAAAAAATTGGAATGAAAGTTTTAAAAACAATACAAGTAAAAAACAATACAAGTGAAAGAAATGGCAATCATATAAAATAAAAGCTTGACTTAAACTTCTTCTTCTTCTTTATTTTTTGGCAAAAAGCCTATTTTTGACTAAATTACCAATAACAATTCGGTCTTTCTATTCAGCCAAACTTTTTCTTTCTTTGATTTACTGTTTGATACTATTACATACAAAGACTCAGACCCCACGCGATGTCGCGGGGGAAGTATTTTAGAAAAAAATAAATAAATTTAAAATTTAAAATTATACATTATGAAATTATTTGAATGTAATAGAATAGTTTGAATACATAAACTGTTACTAAAAACACAATCATCAAAATGAAAACTTATAACAAAAAATATTAAGTAGAATAGACGCAACTTTGCAAAACATATTGTTTAAAGTATTATAAATATAAGATATTTTTATGAAAAATTATGGTAAAGAGCTAAAATTAAAAAAAAAAATCATTATGAAAAAGTGAACTTTACTGAGAATATTGAACTAATAGTTATAATGAGTAATGTAATTTTCTATTAAAGAACTATAACTAAAAATATATTTAATAATGAGTGAAACAGTATCAACAAAACAATTAAAATTAAAATACACAACTCATAAGAACTAAATAAAATAAATTTTAGATATTAAAATAGTTTTTAACGAAAAGTTACGTTTAATAGACACAACTGTAAATTCTATATTAAGTTTTATTAAATTTCTATAATACTATAATCATTTGTAAATTTTTAGTTAGATTATAGAATAACATTACATATTAGATATTAATATTTAAATTATTTTGATTTAACATAAAATGAAAAATTTATTTCAACGAACAATAATTAGTAAGTTATTGACGAAGAGACAAATATATAGAGTGTTCAAAAGATATGACTATTAAATAGACACACCTATTAGAACGAAAAATTGTGATGAAAAAATATGAATAAAATATAGTGAAAAACACAACTTTACAATGAACAAATACAACTGTTTGAGTTTTTTAAAAAGAACAAATAAAACGAATATTTTTACAAAAAAGGTACTACGAAAAGTCGTAATTGTTGTTCTCATTTATTCAGATTGTTATTATATTTTTTAAACGAAAAGTTAAGATAAATAGACACAACTGTAAATTCAATATTAAGTTTTATTTTTCTCTATTGCTATAATCATTTCTAAAATTTTAGTTATATTATAGAATATATTCAATTATCTAGATTCAACATAAAATGGAAAATTTGTTTCAACGAACTTGTTAGTTAGTGATGAAGAGACAAATATAAAGAGAGTCCAAAAAGCATGACTATTTAAATAGACACACCTATTAAAACAAAAAGTTGTGATGAAAAAATATAAATAAAATATAGTGAAAAGACACAACTCTACGATGAACAGATACAACGGTTTGAATTAAAAAAAACAAAGAAAAACATTTTTTTACGAAAAGGTACTACGAAAAATCGCAACTGTTGTGTCTGCAATTGATTATACCTACAAACTCATATAAACTGCTTTTAAGTAAAATGCATCTTTATTACTATATTCAAAAGTCAAATCCAAAAGCTCATCATATAATCCATCTAACTCTTGGAAAAAGACTCTAGGTATAAAATTAACTAAAAGTTGTAATTAGATTCATCATCCAAAAATCTTTTGTTAAATCAAGAATTGGAGGAATCTCTTTACTTTTAAAAGAATGAATGCTAGAGAATAATTTAGAGAGCTGTAAAAACCGTTGAGATTGAAATTTTATATTATTTGGTGTCATGACCAAAAAAAATGAAAACAGTTCAAATAGACAAATATATATAGATTTCAAAAGATACGAATATTCAAATAGACACAACTCTACAATGAACAGTTGCAACTTTACAAAAAACCGTTACAATGAACATTCACAACTTTTTGTAAAACACACAATTTAAATTTTCTACAAAATTTTTTAGAAAATTATCCAAAAAGTATGATTGAAAAAATACAACTTTTGGTGGCATTTATTTGGATTACTATTATATATAGATATTTTCATTGAATTTTTATTTATGAAAGCATCTTTATTACCATATTGAAAAGTCAAATCCAGAAACTCACTATGTAATTCATCTAACTCTTGGAAAAATACTCTAGGTATTTTCATTTAACTTTTATATTTAATATTAAATAAAAGATGTAAATTAGATTCATCATTCCAAAAATCTTTTGTTAAAAAAATTAATGCTAGAAAATAATTTAGAAAAATGTATAAACCTGTAACATCCGCGAACCAAAAAGTGGAATTTGGGGATGGGTGTCGATCGACACCAGCTTTTCTGGTTCGACCAGATTGTTTTAATTCACGGTTTTGGGTTGGTTTGGGTTAATTGGTTTGTCTAAACCGAGTATATAAAGGGAGAGGCGACTCAAGTCGAGGGTTTTTGATGTTTTGTCGCCGTTTGCAAAAGAAAAGAGAGAGTGTGTGTTCTTTAGATATTTTGACTTGTTCTTGGAGGTGTGTGGTGAGATCTGTTGCTGTGGAAGGGAGGATTGCTGCTGGGAACGAAGGAGAAGCTTCCTAAGGAGTTGTTTCCACTGTTTCTCAACCCAATTTTCCTGCAAAAGAGGTGAGTGCATGACCATGGCTTATCTAAGTCTGAGAATCTTTTGTTTGCTTGATTTGTTGTGTTTTGTGGTGTTATTCTTGTTTGTGGTGGTTGTGTTATGGTTCTTATAGGTTCATGAAGCTTTTGGATGAGTTTGGGACGGATTGGAGATGATTGGAAACAGAGATTCGTTGATCGGCTTCGAGCAGAACGTATCTGCGGGGTCGGTGTCGATCGACACCATTCTGGGCCTAGTGTCGAACGACACCATTCTGAGCCTAGTGTCGAACGACACCACTTTGGTGTCGGTCGACACCAACTTGTGTGTTGCGTGTGGTTTCCTGGTTGGTTGTGTTTATTTGTTGTTTGTTAAACATTGGATCTCAGTTGCTCGTGTGTATAGCCCAGTAGATGGGAGGATTGCCTCACTAAGTATTTGTGATAATACTTACGCATCTCAATTGTTGTTTGTGGTGTGCAGGTATGTGACGTGGAATCATGGTGATGAGGAGGAGAATGATCTAGGATCTCGTTTGTGTGATGTTGGTTATGTTATTGGAACCTTGTGTAGAGATATGCTAGGTTGATGGATAGAATGGTTAGGAAGGTTATTGTGTTGACGATGTATCGGTCTTTGTATTATTGGTATGTTTCCACCGTGCTTTATGGTATTTGCTGGTTTAATGAGGTATTATGGTTTGTTTGGTTTAATTAAGTAGTATGGGATGCTTAGTTATATATTATTATTATTATAAAAAACGGGAAGGGTTATTTCAAAACCGTTGAAATTGAAATTTTAGTTGATTTTGAGTTATGGCAAAAAAAAATGAAAACAGTTCAAATAGACAAATCTATATAGATTTCAAAAGATATGAATGTTTAAATCAACACAACTTTACAGTGAACAATTGTAACTTTTCATAATTAACTGGTTTAGTGATCCATCATGACTTTTCAGAAAATATCCAAAAGGTACGATTGAAAAAACACAACTGTTGTTGGTCACATTTATTCGGATTGTTATTATTATATAGATGACTTTTCAGAAAATATTCAAAAAGTATGATTGAAAAAACACAATTGTTGGTCGTATTTATTCGGATTGTTATTATTATATAGATTAGACTAAAAACGCCCGAAAAAAAGACAGAAACTGTATCTCTAAATTATTATTATTCGAATCACAAGGTGATTGATGATTATTAATATGGTTTGTGAAATCATTACATTCAAACCAAACAAAACTAAACTAAACAAAACGTATTAATCTGTGGCGCGTTTTCTGAGTGGCACGGCATGTAACGGGTTGGTTTTGTGCAGTGTGAGCCCAAAGGTCTCGTCCATGTCCAAATCTTCTGAACCGACGCCGTTTGGAAGCTTCCAGTCAAATGAATAGAGAAGAGAAGCAAGCATGAGAGGCACGGTTTTCACAGCCAAAGGCATTCCCGGACAAATTCTACGCCCGGCCCCAAACGGTGTAAGCTCATAATCTCTACCTTTCACCGTTTCACGTCCATTTCCTTACCCAGAAACCTATCTGGCTCGAACCTGTTCGGGAACCTGAGTGTTTTTAGGCACATGGAAACCAAGAATATCCACGTCCGTTTCCGCTTCCCGTGGGAGGAGAAGTGGAGCAGCTGGGTGTAATCGGAAAGTTTCTTTAACGACCGCTTGTAAATACGACAATTCTGAAATATCAGACTCTTGAATGACACCGTTTTGGCCCATCACACGATTGATTTCATCTTGAACTTTAGTCATTGTTTTTGGGGATCGAAGTAATTCTGCCATTGCCCATTCCACGGTACTAGAGGTTGTATCCGTGCCCGCTGTAAACAGATCCTGTCACATAGAAGAATATATTATATATCTGTGAACTAATTAATTAATATAAGATCATGTTATGCAATAAGCTATAAGAGTTAGACTTACGAGAAGTAGGTATTCTATCTCGTAAATGTTGATTTCAGGTTGATTTCCTTGGTGGAGATCGATAAGTGCATCCACGAAGTCGTTGCTCGAAACATCTTTCTCGTCTATCCGAGATGATTTTTCTACAATTCGAGCATTGTAAAACTCGCGAAATACCTGAAACAACTTCTCCGAGCAGTGCTTCATTTTCTTACTATTACCTTGCAAGTCAAGAAACCTCGTAAATGGGAAGAAGTTAGCAAGGTCTGGGTTTCCGATAGCTTCCATGACACCAGTCATCAACTCTTGAAACACACTGGAATTTTTCTAATCGTAGCTACCGAGATTGACTGAAAACAACATGTTGGATATGATATTGACTTATTGAGAGCTGTGACGAAAGATGCTCGAGAAATATCAACAGCTTCTTCTCTCTCACTGCTTTCACTTATGAAGTTCACAAGTTCTTGCGCCCTCTTCATCCTCATAGCTTTGGTGGCTTCGATACGTTGTGGTGAAAATATCTGAGTCACGGATATTTTCCTCAACATCCTGAAAAGCATTATATAAATAGAAACCATGATCTGTAACCATTAATAAAAGCTCAAGCGCTATTAGCTTAAACCACTTTAATTTTAAAATTTGTTTTTTTCGAAGCTATTGTTTTTTTTTCCAAAGCTATAGGGTTCCAAAGATCATCATGTTTATCGATCTGGAACTTCCTAGTTACTAAAAAGAGAAATCATAGAAGAAAACAAATCAAATTTAGTTACCTCCAACGAGTAGACGTCGGATGAAGCCAGGCAACGGAGAAGTCATGATGATTGATGGATTGTACCGCTGCATTTACGTACCGGGCAGACAAGACTTGATCATGTGTTCTTAGTACTTCTCTCGCAGAATCCCGTGAAGTTATGACCACTGAGTTTAAACATCCAAGCTTAAGACTCATGATTGATCCATATTTTTTTGAGAGATCTGCGAATGAGCGATGTGGGTTCTTTCCGACAAGATGAATGTTTCCGATGAAGGGTAACCGTGGAGGTCCCGCAGGTGTCGCCGATACTTGACGAAGGCGTTGTCGGGATCTTGAGGTAACGAGGATATAAAAACATGATAAGATAAAGCAAAAGAGGAGAATCATAGTTTGTCGAGAGATGATGTCCATTTGTGTTTCTAAAGTGGCTAAACATGGTATAGATAGATATATATATAAGGATAGTTGAAGTCAACAAAAAAAAATGATATTTTCAATTATTTGCATCTCCAAATTCTAGCCATCATGGGTTTGTAATTCTTGCCGGTGGAGACATTAACTTGCCACGAACAAAAAATCAAAGGTTTTAATTGCGATCAAACGCCGGTCCCAATAGATAACGTACGTAAGTAAGGACGCGAACAGTCGTGAAGAAATCGTATACGTTTTTGAGCTAAAGTAACAAAACTAATGATGTTTAAAGACTATATATTCTGTTCCTTGTATGATGACAGAAAAATTATATATTGTATAGATATTCGTATCCCTTTAGCCTTTAGACACGAAAATACAAGTACTATTATTTTATATTTACGTAAAATAAATTGTATATCACACAAAATTTTATTAGGAGCGCAAAAATCGAATTGAGAAAAGATGCAAATTATATTTAAAATAACGAAATCATAAACGAATTATAACAGCATAATATAAAGCATAAAATAAATCATGCAGGCAAGATATAATATCTCTTTCCTTAATTCAATAAATCGGCCGTAAGTGCTTTCGGACAATCACGATTTATGAATTCCAGGATACAACCGATCACGAACTATTACAGTAGCACACCCGTAATAGAACTCAAGCGAACAGATCTACGTTATACTCTCGAGACTAATAAACTAAGAACTTACTTGAACTAAGCAAGGGAGAGGGAGAGAGATCTTCAGAGAAAGGAGTGCTTTGTGTTTTTGTGTGTGAAAAATAATGAGAGGTTGTGCCTCTATATATAGTGGAAGGAGGGAGGTCTCAAGAAAATATTCAATGAATATTCTTGGAGTACTGCCCAAGTTTGCTTGGAGTTCACACCAAGTCTTTCCAAAAAATTAAATGGGCCTAAAGCTTTCCAAAAAACTCAAAAGCCCAGGGCCTACGGCCCGCATCCACGCCCAGCCCGGCCCGTCCTGCGTCCGTGCTCGGCCCGCCCCGCGTCCGTGCTTGGCCCAGCCCGGTTCGGTTCGGTTCGCGTGTGGGAATCTTCCCTCTTCCATCTACACACTTTTGAAACCAGAAGAGTGTGAAACTATATATATATGCGTGAAAAATCAGTCATATTTCCGATGTGGGATATTTCTCAAACCATCCCAAGTAGCTTACTTCACACTCTTATTTCTCATTCAAATCAACTCCTTTTTGGACGTATGAGTATACCATCTTGTAGTACTCGTTACCAGCTTTCCATTGCACTATTAACCCGACAATTCCGATCAGCCATTTGGCCGGAAAGTCACTGTCCCAAAACCTGCAATTTTCTGAAACTTCTTTCTGAAAATTCAGTTCCAACAATCCCCCACATGAATAGAAATAAGTCTAAACATATGACTACATAACTAACTCTATAGACTGACACTACTAGCTAGACTAGACAGACCTTCAAGAGTATATGCGAAAACTAACTGTATCTGAGTTAGTGGTGTTTTTCAACCTTGAACCGACTCATTGTTATACCTGTCGAGTTTACTCGGCCAGATGGTGAACATGATGTCTTGAACCATCCGGATTTGTATGTAAACTTAGACAGCAGGCATAACACAACTTCATTTTCTCGTAGAACGAGGTCTCTATTGTGTTCATTGTGGCCTTGAACATGCCTGGTTAATCATGAGTGAACTTGGAGAGTATAGCCTCATATATTCTCCTAGAAACGGCCCCATTTCACACTCACAAGGTGATTTTAATAGCTGCTTGTATTTAAAGAAATATCCAGTAATTATTTCAAATATTTTACAAAGCTACATTTCAAATCATTAAAAGCATATGCTTAGCCTCTAACATACATGAAGCACTTTACATCATTTTAGGAACTGGTAAAAGACAAAAGTCTCTTAGTGCTTGTAGCAGATTCAGCTTGATTTAGTTGTCCCTTTGAACCTAGGTCATGGGGTCTCCAATCTGAGTAGGTGGGGTTACCATCAAACCTCCTCTTAAGTCGTAGGCTTTAAACCCATTCCTCTTGATGATTTTATAACTTGATCTCTCGCCAAACCTTTTGTAAATGGAACTGCTAGGTTTTCTTTCGTATGGATGTAATCAATCGTAACTACACCAGTTGAGATAAGTTGTCTAACAGTGTTATGTCTCCGTTTGATGTGACGAGATTTGCCATTGTAATGGGTATTCCTTGCCCTGCCCAAAACCGATTGGCTATCACAGTGTACACGTATTGCAGGCACAGGATTCCCCCACATTGGGATGTCTTCCAAGAAATTACAAAGTGATTCAGCTTCCGACATGGCTATCTCTAAAGCTATGAATTCAGATTCCATAGTTGATTTAGCTGCCAGAGTTTGTTTGGAAGACTTCCAGGACACTGCTGCACCTCCAAGTGTAAAAACATATCCACTTGTGGATTTTGAGTTTCTCGAGTCTGCGATCCAGTTGGCATCATTGTATCCTTCCAAAACTCTGGGTTCTCTACCATAGTGCAAGCCATGATCTTTGGTAGAACGTAGATAGTCCAAAACTCTAGTTATAGCCATCCAATGCTTATGTCCTGGATTACTTGTGTATCGACTAAGTACATTTACAGAGTGCGCTAAATCCGGTCTTGTACAGTTTGTCAAGTACATTAGACTGCCAATTACCCTTGCATACTCCACTTGTTGCACAGGTTCACCAGAATTTTTGGTCAAGTGAATTTGAGGATCCTCTGGAGTTTTTGCAGTCCCATTTGAGTAATGCTTGAATCGATTAAGAACTTTTTCAGCATAGTGGGTTTGAGACAAGATAAGGTCCTCATCAGTTCTGATGATTTTTATCCCCAAAATTACATTTGTTAAACCCAAGTCCTTCATGTCAAAATTTCTTTTGAGTTATGATGTCTTTGTTGCTTCCAATGATGAGCATATCATCTACATATAAGCATAACAAAATGTACCCTGATGGAGTAGATTTGTAGTATATGCATTTGTCACATTCATTAATGCGAAAACCATTAGATATCATCATACTGTTAAACTTCTCATGCCACTGCTTAGGAACCTGTTTGACTCCATATAATGACTTCACAAGTTTGCACACTTTGTGTTCTTGTCCTGGAATAACAAATCGCTCAGGTTGTTTCATGTATATTTCCTCCTCTAAATCTCCATGGAGAAAAGCAGTTTTTACATCCATTTGATGGATTTCAAGATTTCTCAAGGCTGCAATACCTATGAGCATCCTGATCGAAGATAGTCTATTTACCGGTGAATAAGTATCAAAGAAATCTAAGCCTTCATTTTGCCTAAATCCTTGGACTACAAGCCTAGCCTTGTACCGCTCAATATCGCCATTGGGTTTTCGTTTTATCGTAAAAATCCATTTACACCCCAAAGGCTTAAATCCTTGTGGTAGATCTGCCATCTCATACGTATGATGTTGCATGATAGAGTCTATTTCGGTTTTGACAGCTTCCTTCCAATAAGGTGCATCAGGTGTAGACATAGCTTCTGAGTATGTTCTAGGTAGCTTTTCAACTAGAAATGCCATCATCAGAAAATCATCACCAAACGATTTACTTTTGCGAGCTCGTCTGCTCCTTCTAGGTTCCAGTTCTGTTTCTACAGAAGTAGTACTCAAAGTATTGCCAGCTTCCAAAGTCGCTGCATCTCGTTGTTCACAAGTCCGTTTTTGAGTTTTCCTACAGGGGAAAATATCGTCAAAAAATGAAGCATTTCTCGATTCCATAACTGTATTCACATGGATATTTGGAATATCTGATTTATGAACCAGAAATCGATATGCACTACTGTTATGTGCATATCCGATGAAGATACAATCTACGGTCTTAGGCCCAATTGTGACCTTTTTAGGAGGTGGTACAGCCACTTTTGCTAGACACTCCACACTTTGAGGTATTTGTACGAAGGTACTATACCTTTCCAAAGCTCATATGGTGACTTGCCAGTAACCTTATGCGGTATCCTGTTGAGGATGTAATTAGTGGTAAGCAAAGCTTCCCCCCACATGTTCTGGGTTAACCCAGATTCCTGCAACAACGCATTCATCATCTCTTTCAGAGTTCGATTCTTTTGTTCCGCTACTCCGTTAGATTCTGGCGAGTAGGGAGCGGTTGTCTGATGTAGAATGCCTTTTTCTCTACAAAATGCATTGAACGGCTCATTATAATCTCCTCCTCTATCACTTCGAATTACTTTTATAGTTTTCTGAAGCTGATTTTCTACTTCGAGGGTGAACTCTTTAAATTTTTCCAGTGCTCCATCTTTGCTATGCAAGAGATATACATAGCAATATCTTGTGCAATCATCAATGAAGGTAACAAAGTATTTCTTATCACCTCTAGTTTTCACATACTTTAAATCACATAAGTTTGTGTGAATTAAGCCTAGAGGTTCGGTTGTTCTTTCAACGCGTGGTGAGGGAGTTTTAGTGAGTTTGGCCTGTACGCACACTTCACATTTTTCTTGGTCAATTTTGCATTTCGGAATCAAATTCAAGTTTTGCATTTTCCGCATTGTTTTGTAATTGACATGTCCTAAACGTTCATGCCAAGTAGTAAACGACTCAACCAAGTAAGCAATAGGGTTTTCTTTCATTTCAGCAACAGAAGCAGAAGGTACAATTTTCGGATGGACTGTCGTTACAAACATCTTGATCAGTTCACCCTTTACAAAACCCTTTCCCAAATACATCCCATTTTTCTTAAGAACTAACTTATCAGCCTCAAAATTGATGGAAAAACCATGCTTGCTTACAACTGTTCCAGAGATGAGATTCTTCCGCATATCAGGTACGTGCTTCACGTTCTGCAGGGTGAGCTCCCGATCAGAAGTTAGCTTCAGAACCACTTTGCCCTTACCTTCAATCTTGGACATCACCTTTTTGCCCATGAAAAGCTGCTCATTTGACTTGTTCTGCACATAGGTGGTGAACATGGTCCTATCAGAGCATATGTGTGTGGTAGCACCAGTGTCGTAGTACCACTCCATTGGGTTGTCTTCCACCATGTTACATTCAGTAACCACCGCAACCATGTCTTCTTCAGTTAGGTTTGCCTGCAACTTGAGATCTTTTGCTTTGCTTTTGCAAACATCAGCCTTGTGTCCAATCTTACCACAATGATGAAACTTGCCTTTGAACTTCCTCTCAAGATTGCTCTTCTTGAAGTTTGGTCCAGATGACACCTTCAACGATTTAAGAGGAATAGAGATCCTTTTACCCTTGCCTTTAAACTTGGCCTTATGCTCAGCTACATGAACATCATGCCCCTGGCTTTGAGCATCCGAATGAGCTCCACGATTATTGTCCTCAACTCTCAACCGACAGATGAGATCATCAAGAGACATTGCCTTACGCTTGAAGTTAAGGTAATGCTTGAAATTCGACCAGCCTGGTGGTAGCTTCTCGATCAAGCAATTCGTCTTGAAGACATTGCAGATCGACATCCCTTCCAACTCGATCTCCTGAAAGATGCGTTGAAGAGCCTCCACTTGTCCCATAATTGGTTTGGAATCCACCATCTTGAAGTTCAGAAACTTCGTAGTTGAGAATTTCTGCATCCCAGACTCATCTGTCTTGTACTTGGTCTCCAAAGTTAGCCACAATGCTTTTGAAGTCTTGTACATACTGTAGAGTTCATACAGATTATTGACCAAATGGTTCAGAATCTGACCTTTGCAACAATAGTCTCCTTGAGCCCAGCTATCCATACGGCCAACCACATACACGTCAGTGTCACCTTGTGGAAGCGTTGGTGGATCCTCTGTGAGGTACCTTTCCATGTTCATGTTGGCCAAGTAGTAGCGCATCTTGTTTTGCCACGTTTTGAACCCAGCTTTGCCATTTAACTTATCTGGCATCATCCCTTGGGAAGCCGAAGGTGGTATCCCCATGTGGGTTGATCCATTACCGGACAGATTTCGGCGCACGTTTTCCAAACTAGAGTCGGTAAGCTTCGTGTTTGCAAGTTCTTTAGCAAGACGTGAAGACACCTCTTCAAGAGTTTCAACAGGGGTCTCATTAACTCTAGCACCGTCAACGTTGTTAGTGTTGTTTCCAGACATTTTTTTTTTTGAACTAAAAATTCGAAAAATTCTCAATCCGTTTAAAGCGATAAACAGAAAGCAGATTTATTGGATTAAGGATGTTAGGAGCACAAAAATTGAATTGAGAAAAGATGCGAATTATATTTAAATTAACGAAATCAGAAATGAATTACAACAACAAAATATAAAGCATAAAATAAATCATGGAGGCAAGATATGATATCTCTTTCCTTAATTAAATAAATCGGCCGTAAGTGCTTTCGGACAATCACGATTTATGAATCCCAGGATACAACCGATCACGAACTATTACAGTAGCACATCCGTAATAAAACTCAAGCGAACAGATCTACGTTATACTTTCGAGACTACTAAACTAAGAACTTACTTAAACTAAGCAAGGGAGAGGGAGAGAGATCTTCAGAGAAAGGAGTGCTTTGTGTTTTTGTGTGTGAAAAATAATGAGAGGTTGTGCCTCTATATATAGTGGAAGGAGGGAGGTCTCAAGAAAATATTCAGTGAATATTCTCGGAGTACTGCCCAAGTTTGCTTGGAGTTCACACCAAGTCTTTCCAAAAAATTAAATGGGTCTAAAGCTTTCCAAAAAAACTCAAAATCCCAGGGCCTACGGCCCGCGTCCACGCCCAGCTCAGCCCGTCCCGCGTCCGTACTCGGCCCGCCCTGCGTCCATGCTCGGCCCAGCCCGGTTCGGTTCGGTTCGCGTGTGGGAATCTTTCCTCTTCCATCTACACACTTTTGAAACTAGAAGAGTGTGAAACTATATATATATGAGTGAAAAATCGGTCATATTTCCGATGTGGGATATTTCCCAAACTATCCCAAGTAGCTTCCTTCACACTCTTATTTATCATTCAAATCAACTCCGTTTTGGACGTATGAGTATACCATCTTGTAGTAATCGTTACCAGCTTTCCATTGCACTATCAACCCGACAATTCCGATCAGCCATTTGGCCGGAATTTGGCCGGAAAGTCGCCGGAAAGTCACTGTCCTAAAATCTGCAATTTTCTGAAACTTCTTTCTGAAAATTCAGTTCCAACAGATTTAAGATTAAACGAGCTTTAAGGCAGTTTGGTCTTAGTCTATATATGTTTAGGACAAAAAAGCCGTAAATATCTTCATTTCCTGCTAATAATTAATGTTCTCATTAGATTGCCAACCGAGAGATCAATCCAAGCTCGATCAACGTGTTGTGTCATATTCAGGCAATCACATCTTCTTGGAATTATTGGACACGACGGAAGAAGTTAAAGCCAATTACAAAAAAATCAACAAGATTTCTGTCTTTTTTCTCGAAATCTCATGCACAGCTCATTTACTTCCTTGTGTATTTTCCTCCTTTGATCCTAACTGTTCCTTTTTTTGGTTTTTGTTAAAGGGCTGCTTATCCTAACTGCTTTCCACACGTTTTTTTTTTCTTATTATTGGAACTTATCAAGACTCTTGTAACAGAATCTGAGATGAGGAAGACGATGAACTAGAGAGAGAGTGAGATCGAGCTGAGAGAGAGATGTGAAATATTTCTGTTATTCTCATTAAAGAAATTAAGTTGTACAAGCTTCCCCTTATATACACTTATACTTGTATTTATTTTATCTTATACTAAGCTAAGTAAAATATACTTATACTTGTGACACCCCCGCAAACCTTTGAATCCTGAACAGAGGAAGGATTATAAAGGTTTGACAACGACATTCGACCAAGTAGAGAGTGAAATGGCTTTGGATGCAGCGGTTTAGTCAGTATATCAGCCAATTGATTCTCACTGGAAACATGAAGAACTTTGAGATTCCCAAGCGTGATCTGATCCCTTGTAACATGGCAGTCGATGTCAATATGCTTAGTCCGTTCGTGAAAGACTGGATTTGTAGCAATATAGATTGCCGACTTATTATCACAGAATAATTTTGCCATGGTTGAGACCGGTGCACGAAAATCCTTCAAAAGCTTTTGTATCCAAAGTATCTCACAAGTAGCATCAGCCAAGCTCTTGTATTCAGCTTCAGTACTGCTTCTACTAGCAACCTTTTGTTTCTTCGACTTCCATGAAATCAGGGATCGTCCAATGTAGATGCAAATGCCAGAAACAGAGCGTCGTGAGTCAAGACATGTCCCCCATTCTGCATCAGCAAAGGCATTGATACAAGTATCATTAGCTGCCGAATAGAACAAGCCCTGTTCAGGACTTCCCTTAAGATACTTGAGGATCCGTAGAGCAGCCTGCATATGAACATCAGTGGGAAATTGCAAGAATTGACTCAAAGTATGCACCGCATAGGCAATATTTGGTCTCGTAATAGTCAGATACAAGAGTCGACCAATGAGTTCCCGATATGGTGTTGTTGAATCCATCGGCGTACCAGTATCTTTAGTAAGAGCAACATAAGGATCCATTGGCACAATAGCAGGTTTGCACGCTAAAAGACCAGTATCCTCCAGAAGATCCAACGTGTACTTGCGTTGACACACAGAAATGCCCTTAGTTGTCCTGGCAATCTCCAAGCCAAGAAAAAACCTAAGAGGTCCTAAATCCTTGATCTTAAAAGCAGTGTGGAAGACTCGCTTAAGATCATCGAGATCCTCATCATTACTACTAGCAATGGCTATGTCGTCCACATAAACCAGAACTGCAATGAAACTAGTTGTTGTATACTTCACAAACAATGTTGTGTCAGACTTAGATTGCAGAAACCCAACACCAACCAGAACAGAGGTAAAAAGCTTATTCCATTGTCTAGATGCTTGCTTTAAACCGTAGATCGACTTGTGTAATCGACAAACCGGATTAGGGGGAAGTGATTCCATGTTACCTGGAGTATAACCTTGAGGAAGACTCATGTAAATCTCCTCATCAAGCTCACTGTGCAAGAAAGCATTGGAAACATCCATTTGTGTTAATCTCCAGCCCCCTTTAGCTGCCAAGTCCAACATCAGTTTAACACTAGTTAATTTAGCCACAGGAGAGAAGGTTTCATCATAATCAACTCCTTCTTGCTGAGTGTATCCTTTGACAACTAATCTAGCTTTGTATCTCTCCACTGAACCATCAGAGTGATGATAGTGAAAACCCATTTGCAACCAACTACATTTTTCCCAGGTGGAAGAGAAGTAACCGTCCATGTCTTGTTAAGCTCCATAGCAAACAGTTCATCATTCCAGGCTCCCTTCCACTTATCAGAGGCCATGGCTTGCTTAAAAGTCTTTGGTTCAGTCTCCACAGAATATGATACGATATAGGAACAATAATGTGGATTGAAACGATCATATGAAAGAACAGATGAAAGAGGATATGGAGTGGTATGAGTAATTGGTAATGGTGAAGAAGTGGATGTTAATGCACACTGATAATCGGATAAGTAACTAGGTGCCTTAGTCTGTCGCTTAGACCTACCACTAGGTAAAGAAAGATTATTAGTCTCAGAGTTCCCAGTTCGAATGCCTCTAGATACTACACCCGATGAAGCATTAGGATTCGAAGATAAACAAGATGCATGAGTATCAGCTAGATGTTTTATAGAAGTATGAGATGGTGATGCAGTAGATGAAACAGATGGTAATATATCATCAGATGGAATAACGGAAGCAGGAAAAGTTGGTAAAATGGTATGAGAGAAATAATCAGATTGATATTGTTCCTTTTTCAAAAATGGAAAAATTGTTTCATGGAAAATAACATTTCTAGTGATCGAAATCATATTTGTTGTTAAGTCTAGAACTTTATAACCTTTGTAGCCTAAAGGATATCCTAGAAAAATACAAGATTGAGCTCTAGGAGTAAACTTTGTACGATCAATTTGCAAAGTACTAGCATAGCATAAACAACCAAACGTTTTAAGAGCAGAGTAATTTGGTTTCTTATGAATCAACTTTTCATATGGAGACATATTATCTAAAAGAACAGAGAGAATCCTATTGATTAAGAAAGCAGCAGTAAGAATGCAGTCATTCCAGTAAACTATTGGTATATTAGATTGGAAAAGCAAAGCCCTAGCCACATTGAGTAAATGTTGATGTTTCCTTTCTACAACAGAATTTTGTTGAGGTGTATATGCACAAGAGAAATAGTGAATGATACCATGTTCCTGAACTAAAGAAGTAAAACCTAATTCTGGTGCATTACCACTTCTAATAGCTTTGACTTTTGAT
Organism: Camelina sativa; assembly: GCF_030686135.1. NCBI lineage: Eukaryota > Viridiplantae > Streptophyta > Magnoliopsida > Brassicales > Brassicaceae > Camelina > Camelina sativa. The sequence goes on from NC_141893.1 coordinate 17,550,244, forward strand.
TTGTATTGAGTATGTACTAAAGAAAGAAAAACTGGAAACACTTTTGAAACATCACTTTTATTTTTGAGCATGTAAATCCAAGTCACCCTTGTACAATCATCAACAATAGTAAGAAAATACTTATAACCATCTACAGACACAATAGGAAAAGGTCCCCAAATATCTAAATGAATCAAATCGAAAGGAGATGAAGACATGTTATTATGAAACGGAAAAGACAAGTGGACATATGTGACAATGATCATGAATCTGAATGATGGACTTGGACAATGCTGAAGTACTAGCTAAACTTTGTAACTTGGCAACTGAGGGATGCCCAAGGCGTTGATGCCAGAGACAACCATCAGTAGACAAGGTTCCACAGAAGTTGACGCAAGCAGGAGACTCAGCAGGTGTAGATGCAGATTGAGAGTGAGTATTAAGAATGTAGAGATTGCGATAAAGTCTACCACTCCCAATCATCCATCCCTGAGAAGACTCCTGTAGAAAACATGCAGTAGGATAAAAATGAGCTGAGCAACTACTATCATGTAACAATGAACTTACGCTAATCATATTGAATTGAAAAGCAGGAACATATAGAACATTGTATAAAACTAATGCATCAGACAAATGTATGGTTCCAACATGCTTGATTTCGAGTTTATTACCATCAGGTAGAGTTACCATGACCCCTGAGACTAAGTAAGTTTCTCTAAATCTTGACAAATCACAGCAAACATGACTAGTAGCACCACTATCTATTATCCAAGAACCACTAGGCAAAGTGTTTTGTAAAGACGAAAGACAATGATGACGATATGTAAGAATATGATTTTCATAGCGAAGGTTACTAGAGATATTGAAAACTTTACCAGAAGACGATTGAACAGCCATGACACCCTGTTCAGAGATGGAAGCCTGATTCAATGCAACTGGAGGCTCTGAAGCCGAACTCTGAGCATGTGAAGTCAATTGGTTAATCAATGTCTGAGCTTGTTCTTGAGTCAACCTACTGACATCAAGATTCACAGGATTAACAGCCAGAGATGGATAATATGGCATAGAGGCAGGTGTTGCACCATTAATCCCAGCCAAAGAAGACGATTGTTGTTCAGTAAAGACATTTGCAACAGTCCTTTGCTGTGAACCGAAGTTGAAGTTTGGATTCTGCATATACTATGGATATTGTGGTCTCGTGTTGGATGCACCTTAGGAACAAAAGTAGATTTGCTACCAGATTGCCCTGTAGTCATGGAACCAGGAGGTTTGTAACCAGGAGGATATTCGTGTACCTTGAAACATGTTTGAACAGTATGACCCAACTTTCCACAATGAGTACATAGAGGTAGGTTTCCTCTTGGACGATATGTATTATAGGCCGCAGCAAACTCCATCTAATGCTGCCCAAAAGATTGGTTTCCATCAAAAGATCCTGTAGCCTGGAAAGCAACACTCTCCGTTTTAATAACAGGCTTCACAACACGTTGTCTCTCATCCTGAGCAACAATGTTATACGCTTCTTCAATATCAGGAATAGGCTTTAACATGAGAATATGTCTTCTTGTTTGTTCATAACTCTCATTAAGCCCCATCAGAAATTTTGTAACTCTACTGCGTTGTTGCAGCTTCTCCCATAAGATCGCAGCATTACACTCACAATGACCGCATGTACACACAGGAAGCTCTATGTAATTCGTATACTCTTCCCATAAGGTAATAAGCTCTGTGTAATATGCACTCACATCTAAATCTCCTTGTTGGATAGTACTGAGTCTTTGTTCAATTTCATACACACGAGGTGCATCATCTTGCTTAAAGCGAGAGACTAGATTTTTTCCAGATCTTTGCTGCAGTAGGGATATACAATAAACTCTGGCCTATCTTCTTCGAAACAGACCCAATCAACCAAGTGATAACGATATCGTTACATCTAGACCAAGCATCTGAATCCGGATGATCTAAAGGCGGTTTAGAAATCGTACCATCGATGAAGCCAAGCTTATTACGCACATTCAAGGCCATCCTAACAGATCTCTTCCAAGAATGAAACTCAGCTCTTGCATCAAGCTGATCGGTAACAATCTGCAACCCAGCATGATCGATACTCAATAGAGAATAAGGACTAGCATAAAGATCCGTACGATTCGGAACATTCGGAGCCGTAGAACGAATTGGGGAATTTGACGGACGCGTCCCATTCGACGCCATGAAAGAGACAAAGATCAATCAAATAGAGAATAGAACAAGAAACAAAGATCAGATCTCGCTCGCGAACACAAATTGAAGAATCGCAGAGACGAGAAGATACAATAGATCCAACAAAAACGAAAGAAAGCAAAAGAGATGAATGAGAATCAGCTCAATCGAAGATGCACTCATAGCTCACAGAATCGTGGAGGCTCTGATACCATATCAAGACTCTTGTAACAGAATCTGAGATGAGGAAGACGATAAACTAGAGAGAGAGTGAGATCGAGCTGAGAGAGAAATGTGAAATATTTCTGTTATCCTCATTAAAGAAAAGTTATACAAGCTTCCCTTTATATACACTTATACTTATATTTATTTTATCTTATACTAAGCTAAGCTAAGTAAAATATACTAATACTTTGGAACCCATAATTGGATAAAAAACCCTAAACCGAAAGGATATTTCTGATTTAATATGAAGGTTTTAGTGAAAGATTTAGCTAGTCTCAAACTTTCAACAGCAAGAAAAATAAACCGTGAAAGATATTAAGAACATGTTATTTTATGTTTGTTAGAAAAATTATTATATTAGTTTTCGTCCTCTCATCCTGGATCGTCGCTTTGTCGGGGTACCAAAAACGTGATTCGCAACTCTTCATTCAAATATATGCAGTGTGGGCTGATAAGCATTTGCATTGGACGATTAATTCAACAACGTTGCTGCCATTTAATTCTTATTCCTCTTTCCATAAAGTCTTCTTAACTGATTAACAATTCTTGACTTTCCACTCAAAATCACTGATTCAGTTCCTCTCATTGCGGTGGTCTTCTTCCACGTATACAATTACTGAATAAATAAAATCATAGATTGGCTAAAATGTTAATAAAGCTAAGTTTGATCTAATTACAAAAAAAAAAATATGAGTTTTTTATAATGACATACAAATTAATTTTAAATTAATATAAGTTTCACCAGTGATATTGATGAAAATTATATATTCTTAATTGAGAAAAATGTCATTGAAAACATAAATTTTCAAATTTTGACCATCTATATTAACATTTTCACAACAATTTTGGCAAAAAAATGCTTGAAGTTGAAAAGTATTTAAAACTATGCCATTATCATTAATTCCTTTTTATATTTAAAAAAAATACAATTTACAAAACCTTCTAATTGAAACGAATACTAATCTAAACAATCTAATTCAAAATCTCCATTCAATTCTCCAGTCAATTAATACCATAGTCGAATTCTAATCCTCCGAAATTTCTGTCACACTAAACTCGCATATCATTTGAAAAAATAAATCTGTAACCATATCTTCCTATACCCGAAAATATAGAAATTGAAACAATCTTTTTTAACTTCCTTCCACTCCATTCCTAAATTTCTGCATAATTAGGAAAACCTTCATCCACTCCATGCCTAATTTACTATAAAATTTGAAAAACATAATCATCAATCAATCATATATAATCTTCAAGCAACACTTTCTTGTTGTGTAATATCCAAGATCCACTCCATGCCTATCTCTTTGTTCTTTTTCTAGAACACTTTCTTGTTTCTTGGTGTGTAATATCCAAGCAACAGTCTGCTCTTGTTGGACTAGTGTGTCATATCTAGCAGCGATTGGAGTTGGAAATATCACCAGCCTTCCGCAACTGTTGTGTGACCCCTCAATCCATCAAATCTCTCTTGTTGCACCTTGCACCTTGGCGAGTTTCTATCCTTTTTAATCCGGCTGAGTGATCCTCGAATTTGGGCTTATCAAGTGTAGTGTCCCAACACATGAAAAAGACTCAAGGCACAATCAAAAAGACACAAAAACACGACAAAACGACAAAAAAATGAGTATGAAACGAAAGACGAAAGATGCTAAAAGCACCAGATATCACTTGTTTTGTTAGCAATATATTTTATGTCATGTCGAGTTTGATTTGGTCAACAAAACTTAATGCTAAAAAATCCTAGTCAATGAAAGTTGATGTTTTAAATAACCTTCAACAAATTTTATGGTTTAAATGACATAGATTTGAAAACTCATAGTTTAAATGACTTAAATTTGAAACTTCATGTTTTAAAATTTAAATGACTTCTTTCTCGAATTAAATATTTCATTAAAACGACGTTGTGTTGTTACAAATAGAGAGTGGTTAACGGAACAGTAATGTTGTTACTTGCTCAATTATAAGATTTAACGTCATATATTTTTTGGCTTAGTCAATAAAATTTAATGTTTAAAAAGAGCTAATCAATGAAAGTTGATGTTTTAAATGACCTACAACAAAATTCATGATTTAAATGACAAAAATTTAAAAATTCATGGTCTAAATGACATTTTTCTCATTTGTGTAAGTTCTCCAATCATTAGATCTTTTAAGCTTTATATCATCCTCATTCATGTAATTTCTTTCCAGATTACCTGACTTACCCTCAGAGCCAGTCATGAGAATAAGCAGGGCAAGCAGGTGCTTGCGGCCATCAAATAATATAGTAATTAAGCGGCCCTAATTATTGAAAAGTTCTCTTGGTCTACTGGTAAAAGTAGTAGGTATTTAGTGGTTTGCACCCGCGTTCGATTCCAGCCCCCTACTCCCTGGTCATTTAACCATGCTTTTTGTTTATTTAAGTAGCTATAATCTTTTCAACAACATTTGGACTTGCAGCCCATAAATACTCATCGCCGGTTACAACAAAACTTAATAAATAAAATATAATGTAAATTTAACTAAAAGATAAATACTCGGCTTGGGTTCTTGATGGATATGATAAACTAGATGATCAATACAATGAGACAATTTTACATATCTAGTACACCTTCTCACTCTTACCATATTTACTATTTAGTACGTATTATTTGTTTTCATATGTGAAGAACAGAGCAAATGTCATTTAATTTAACCAAGAACGGAGTAATAAAAAAAATGTCATTTAACCCGAATCAACAATCTCTCAAAGATACGAGCTTGGAATCTACAGATTTAAGTTTAAAGGATCAATTCGAGGAAGATGAGTGAAGCTTGGGGGATGAGCCATAGTCAAGGTCATTCCTGCAACCGTGTCTTGCAAGTTAACAACTTTATCTCCTTTGATTCTCCAGTCAAAGCACTGCACAACTTTATCTCCTTTGATTCTCCAGTCAAACGCAGTTCCAACAAAGATGTATCCCATATTTACAGCAGGACAACCTGTCCTTCCGCTTCCAAAAGGAAGGAACGTTAGTGCTTTCTCTCCCTCTTCTACTCGCCCTGATCTTGAAGGAACTAAAAACCTCTCTGGCTTAAATTCGTCGGGATCTTCCCAGTAATTCTGATCTCTCATCAGAGCGTAAATATTTACAATATATTCTAGATGCAATAATTGTTTTCTTACGTGTATTTGGTTCTAAAGATACCACAATATATTTGTAGACTTCTATTATGAAGGATAGTAACAACAATTTCTTATAAACTCTGGATTTTTAAATATTAATCATTTTCATCTGGAGAATCTAATAAACTATTGACATCCATCATATTATGATAACCGAAACTATAAATTAAGAAAATTCTATAAAAATATGAATTATAACAAAAGTATCTTATTTTTAATAGAAAATATTTAAAACTATAAAAATGAAAAATCTCTTTATAAATTAATAAAATATTAATTTATTGATAAATTAGTAATTATTAATTTATCGGTAAACTAAAACCTCTATAAATTAATAAAATTTGGTGGTTCCGACCTTATTAATTTATAGAGGTTTTACTGTATTTAGTATCTACCAAAAAGATAGAGTTATCATCAAGTTTGAAATTTTAATAAACTTTGTTTATACTTAGATTATCTATATATAAGTAATATGAATGATTCTCACACTATATTGATATTCAACAAAAGGTTGTTTTTATTTTATTTTAAAGATTTTTTAAAAAAGTTTTAATTTTATATGATTCAGACATTATTTGTTCAAAAGATATAAACTTTTTTATTATTATTATTTATTTTGGTAGGAACTTTATTATTACTATTATTAATGTAGTATTTTCATTACGGGTAATTACGATTAGACCTGGGAGTCTGGATACCTGTTTGGGTTCGGATCAAGTATTTTGGATTTAGAGGTTTAGGACCCGTTTAGGTAGCTTAGGCATGGGCGTTCGGCTACCCGTTCTAGGCTTCGGGTTTGATTCATGTATTTTGGGTTCTAATTCAGATTACCCAAAATTCTCACAATTCAGAATTTTAGTGTCTAAATTATTCAAAAATACCAAAAATATCTAAAACTTAGAATATTTTTTATCCAAATTTATTAAAAAATAGTTTAAATACTTAAAAATATCTAAAATATCCAAAAAATTTGAATATTTTGGACACTTTCATTATTAAAAATATAAATATTACTGAAACGACCGACCCGTTTTTTTTTTTTAATAATAATTACTAATTCAACAAGTGGTCACATATCCACTAGTTGCCTAACCACGATCAAACCATACAGCGGAAAATAACCAACAGATACCATTAAACCAATAACCAATAAACCAATAATTCAATAACAATAATAACCAACCAACACAATCATAAAACATGAAACCAACAACCCAACAATGTTCTACTGACTCAACTCTAGCAACATAACAGAAGCCAGACAACCAATCGAGCCACTAGAACATCCTCCTCTTAATCGCCTTGATTCCACGATCACACTTTGCCTTTACATGCACCACAACACATATGAGATGCGTGAGTATTTCATAAACACACAGTGAGACAATCCTCCCATCACTGGGCTATACACACAAGCAATTGAGATATCTCTAACCATCAAACAAACAAACGAGGACAACTGCATCGACCGACACCAACCCATGCATCGACCGACACCAACTGGAGTTGCATCTACCGAAACAAGCTTGCATCCACTGACGCACATGCCGAACATCGTTTTTTCCCAAAGCTTCTCACCGGATCTCCGTTCCTAAACCACCAAAACACAATTCAAAGCCACAAAGAAGCTTCTTAAAGCCTCGAGTGACCCAACAACGTTCTAACAAGCCAGGGAATCAACCATATAACACATAAACAAGCAAATCAAATAAATCTCAAGCTTAGATAAGCCATGGTCCTGCACTCACGTTTGCCAAGAAGATTATGACCCTTAAACAAGCGGATCTACGCTCCTAGCAAGCTCGTACAACGTTCCTAGTTTCATATCTCTCAAGAACAGCTATGAATCTCCCAAAAACTCACCAAAAGCTTAAGAACTTCTTTCTCTCCTCTCTTTTTCTCAGAAACGGCCAAACTCGGCCAATCCCACGAGTTTCTCCTTTTATACTCGATTTCCAGGGTTTCCCTAATCCCAAAACGCAACGTTTAACTTACACGTTTCTCGACCAAACCGGTCTTGCATCGGTCGATGGACATCCCAAACTGAAATTCCGGTTTGTGGATGTTACAATTACTAATATATTATTACTATATATTCATATTGTGGATATATCAGTATCGTTTGGAATTGGAATTTAATTTTTGTATTTAGAGATTTGGAGTCCGTTTGGATATTTTAAAATTTTGGATACAGATTCGAATCAGATCTTCCGGTAATTTGTTGAGACCTAATTACTATATTTTACATCAATTTTCAACCACATACCTATGTTGCCCTAACTCTAAATGTTGTAAGTTTTCACTTGTCAAAATATTATTACATTTAAGTTTTATGTTGGAATTAGTGTTTATTTTTTTTTTTCAACGTTGGAATTAGTGTTTGTAAATTACTAAATTGTAATTATCGTAATTACATTTTTATCCTTCGAATTTAGGGTTTGAGTTAAGACGTGCACCTAAAATTTCGGCTGGAATACGACACAGTGACATAGACAAGTGAATTCGAATTCATCCAAGATTGCCCTTTTCTTTTTATCTCTTTATACTTCCCAATGTTTCGGATAGCAGAGAGCTTTTGTCGTAGCTTCTTACAATTTCGGAGGAGACAGAGAACAGAAATCTTTGGTTTGATCCCAATTTCATCACCAGATAGTCTAGCTGATGTGAACGCCGGACGCGGTCGTCTGCCGAGTCGCACGGACGGACGGACGCTACGGACGGACGGACGGAGACGAACGATGGCTAGCGAACCGAGTAAGAAACTCGACCTCGGTTGACTAGGAAGAGATGGGGGAGAAAGGGAAACACAACTAACGATCGGTTTGACCGCGGTGCGATAGAGACGATATGGTTCGAACGGCGGTGTACACGAGCGGTGGAAAGCGTCGTACGCCGTCTAGAGAGATCGATCCCGGATCGGTCTTTCTAGGGTTTCTTTCAAGCCCAGTCCCGGACTAAGATGCGAGAAAGAGAGGGGAGACAAGAACACAAAGAATCTCTCTTTGGGAAAAGTTATATTTTATTCAAGTCTCCAGAACCTAAGCTCGTGGCGTTGGACGCTTAAATAGCGTAAGGGTTTAAAGGGAACTAGGGCACGCGGACTCATAATGGACCGCACACGTAGCCCTTGACGCGTCTCCACAGACGGTGAACACGTCACACTATTCCAACGTTCACAAGGGAAGGATCTAGAAAAGGTTCAAAACGCAAAGCTTAAAGAAAAAGACAAAATAGGCCACGTCCTTAGGCTGAACGCGGGAACCGCGTCACTGGCTTCAAAACGCGGCGTTGTGCGTCAGGACTCGTCGCCTCGTTAAAACCTTCTCCGGTAAACCTCATGGGAAAAACCCGAAGTAAGGGAAAAGAGTACGAGTCATGATCCTGACGTCTTGGCGCCCTCATCCTTGGTTAAGGACGAAGGCTGTACGGACGGTCTCGCCGATGGTTGCCTTGTCCGAGTCGCTCTCTTGGTCTTCTTGGACGAAAGCTTGGACGAAGTGGTTAATCTTGTGCTTGGATGTTCTGGCCGAGCTCTTCGAGCGAGTGGTTGCACCGGGAGTTATCCTAGGCATGCTGGTCCGGAGTTGTCCTGCGGGTGATCCGAGTGTTCCAATGGTGTCCGGGTCTTGTGCGAGTGTTCCTGGTCGGATGTCCGATCCGGTGCTCACATCATTCCCTCCCCCTTGCGAAGGTTTTGTCCCCAAAACATCTTCGTCATCACCTGCATCAAACGGAACAAGATCAGCAACGTTAAACGATGTGGACGTATTGTACTTACCGGGCAGCTCAAGGCGGTAGGCATTGTCGTTGATCTTCTCGACGATCCGGAATGGTCCGTCGCCTCGGGGGCTTAGTTTGTCTTTCCGTTTTTGCGTGAAACGCTCCGGCCGTAGGTGCAGCCAGACCCAATCGCCAGGTTGAAAGAGCATTGGCTTTCGGCCCTTGTTGGCAAAGCGTGCGTATTGCTCGTTTTTCCTCTCGATGTTGGCTTGGACCTCTTCGTGCAAACGTTTAACCATTTCGGCCTTAGTGGCTCCATCTTGACAAACGGTCTCGTCCGGTGGCAATGGTAGCAAGTCCATCGGTGTTAAAGGTTTAAATCCGTAGGCGACTTCGAATGGTGATTTCTTGGTGGCCGAGTGAACCGCTTGGTTGTAGGCAAACTCGATGAGAGGAATGCATTCTAACCAGGTTCCTTTGTTGCTTGCGATAGCCGTTCGGAGTAATGCGCCAAGTGTCCGGTTGACGACTTCGGTCTGTTCGTCGGTCTGAGGATGCGCGGCAGTGGAATAGAGTAACTTCGTGCCCAGCTTTTTCCACAAGGTACGCCAGAAGTGACCAAGGAATCTCGGTTCCCGGTCCGAGATGATCGTCCGCGGGAGGCCATGAAGACGGACTACATGGCTAAAGAATAGATTGGCTAAGCGCACTGCGTCGTTGCTCTTCTGGCATGGCATGAAGTGCGCCATCTTGGAAAAACGATCGACCACCACAAAAATAGTGTCATTCCGATGTATAGGCGGTAGTCCGAGGACAAAGTCCATGGACAAGTCGACCCAAGGACCTGTCGAGACTGGTAGCGGTGTGTAGAGTCCGTGGGGATGAGTGGTTGACTTTGAGGCTCGACACACCACACACTGGCCGCAATGCTTCTCGACCATGCTCCGCATCCTTGGCCAGAAGAAGTGTTCTTGAAGCATGGTTAAAGTTTTAGCCACGCCAAAATGTCCGGTCAGACCTCCACTATGCGCTTCTCGGATTAATAGGTCGCGGATAGAGCCGGCTGGGATGCAAAGGCGCCGACCTCTGAATAAGTAGCCCTTATATAGATAGAACTCCGCATAGTTGCCTTTACCGAAATTTTTGAAACATTCCCCAAACTCAGCGTCTTCCGCGTACGCATCCTTGATGCTCTCGAACCCCAAAACTTTGGCGTCCATGGTGGTGATTAAGGCGTGTCTTCGGGATAGGGCATCGGCGACAACGTTCTCCTTTCCTTTCTTATACTTGATGACGTATGGAAAGGATTCGACGAACTCCAGCCATTTCGCATGCCTCTTCTTGAGATTCGTTTGGCCGCGCAAATGCTTCAAAGTCTCGTGGTCCGTGTGGATTACGCACTCCCGAGCTAACAAGCAGTGCTGCCAAGTCTCCATGGCTCGGACCAACGCGTACAGCTCTTTGTCATAAGTGGGATAATTAAGAGTGGCCCCGCTGAGCTTTTCGCTGAAATAGGCCACCGGTTTGCCGCCTTGCGTGAGAACGGCTCCAATGCCGACGCCCGATGCGTCGCATTCCACCTCGAAGGTCTTGTTGAAGTCGGGTAAGACAAGGAGAGGAGCTTGAGTGAGTCGCTTCTTGAGTTCCAGGAAGGATCGTTCTTGTTCGGCTCCCCACTTGAACTCCTGATTCTTCTTGATCACCGCGGTAAGGGGTGCGGCGACCGTGCTAAAGTCTCTCACGAACCGTCGGTAGAAACTGGCCAGCCCGTGGAACGATCGGACTTGGGAAACGCTGGTAGGTGTTGGCCATTCCTCTATGGCTCGGACCTTCTCGCCGTCCACCTTAAGCCCCTGTTCACTAACAACAAAACCTAAGAAGACAAGTTCATTAGCAGCAAAGACGCACTTTTTCAAGTTAGCGTACAATTGCTCTTCGCGGAGAGTGCTTAAAACAAGTTCCAAATGCTCGACATGGTCAGATAGGCAAGAGCTATAAACGAGGATATCATCGAAATAGACCACAACGAACTTGTTGATAAAAGCTCTAAGCACATGGTTCATTAGACGCATAAAGGTCGAAGGTGCATTAGATAGACCGAATGGCATAACCAACCATTCGTACAAACCTTGCTTGGTTTTGAATGCGGTCTTCCATTCATCTCCTTCTTTCATCCTCACTTGATGGTATCCACTTTTGAGGTCGATCTTAGAGAAGATGGTTGATCCGCTGAGCTCGTCTAACATGTCGTCAAGACGCGGAATCGGATGCCGGTACTTGATCGTGATGTTGTTTACGGCCCGGCAATCGACGCACATGCGCCAAGATCCGTCTTTCTTCGGAACAAGTAGGACAGGGACGGCACAGGGGCTAAGACTCTCTCGGACATATCCTTGCGACATGAGCTCGGATACTTGCCGCTCCAGTTCCTTAGCTTCCTCCGGGTTTACTCGGTATGCGGGACGGTTTGGTAGCTGGGCTCCAGGAATCAAGTCGATCTGATGCTCGATTCCTCGAAGAGGTGGTAGACCTTCGGGCAAGTCATCTGGGAACACGTCCGAGTATCGCTTAAGCACGTCCTTGATTTCGTCCGGGAGTGTATCCCCCAAGTCTCCTGTTCCTTCAACCAACAAATCTCTAAAAACCATCAATAACACTTGGTTGGAGTCCTTAACGGACTTTCTAACGTCACTTGACTGGATCAGGAAGTTCATTTTAGAGTCCGAATCCTTAGACAACTTGGATTGCATTTCGCGGACTTGCGTCGGTGTTAAAGGCTTTAAACTAATACGTTTGTTATCGTGTACAAACGTATACTGGTTGGTGCGTCCGCAATGTGACGTTCCCTTATCAAACTGCCATGGTCTCCCCAGTAAGAGGTGACTAGCTTGCATCGGTACTACATCACATAGGACTTGGTCCTTGTACGGTCCGACACTAAATGGGACGAGGACTTGGTCCTTTACGCGTATCACGGTCTTATCGTCTAACCACTTAAGCTTATAGGGCTTGGGATGGCATGTGGTGGGCAAGGAAAGTTTCTTGACCATGTAGGAGCTCGCTACATTCGTGCAGGAGCCTCCATCAATGATCAAGCCACACACCTTCCCGCTTACCGTGCATCGCGTGTGGAAGATGTTGTCTCGTTGGTTGGAGTCGTCCGGCTCTTGGCTGGCATTGAGGATTCTTCGGATCATCAACAGCTCTCCAACTTCGGGCTCAGCTATGGCTTCCTCCAAGTCCGCATTGTCTTGGTCATTTGCCTCGGACCTTTCTCCTTCGGACTCGAGTTCTCCGGACTCGGTAATGATCATGGTGCGGGCATTCGGACAGTCGCGGGCATAATGGCCTCGGCCTTGGCATTTGAAACAGACGATGTCCCGACTGCGCGCGTCGCTGGTTGTCTTGCGAGGATCTTGTCGGCTATCTTTGGTGGTTTCTCTTGACTTGAATCGCGAGTCGACGACGGCCGTTTGGGACTTCTCTTGTGGCCGGTTGGAAGGTGATGCGCTTGGGGACCAGTTGGGAACACCTTGGGCTCTGGTCCGGCTCGTGGTGGCGATCTTCTTCTTGACTTGGGCTTCGATTTGCACTGCTAAGTGCAGCAGCTCTTCGAACCCCTGGTATGGTTGGCGTTCGACCTTACGCGCAATCCGGTCCTGTAATCCATCAAGGAACTGAGCCATGAGAGACTCCTCGGAGTCTTCTACTTGGAGTCGGTTGCTTAGGTGCTCGAACTCCTCGTAATATTCCTCCACGGATCGCGAACCTTGCGTGAGTCTCCTAAATCTCTTTTGGAGCTCGCGATGGTAAAGTGGTGGAACATAACGACGTCTCATGACGGTTTTCATGACTTCCCAAGTGGTGATCGGTCGGTCATGATTGCGACGCTCATCAGCGACCAGACGATCCCACCATGTGAGTGCGTGGTCGGTGAGTTGGGCCACGGCGTAAGAAACTTTGCGTAACTCCGGATAGTTGTAGCACGAGTAGATGTGGTCCATCCGGCTTTCCCAATCGAGGTATGCTTCGGGGTCGGACTTGCCGGCAAAGGTCGGAGGTGACAACTTGTGCCCTGGTTCGTACCGATCATCGCGTCGGTATCGTTGTCTTGGACGCGGTTCATACTCGTCGTCGGACTGGTCACTCGGTTCTGGTTCTTGCCTACGTCGTCGCACGGGCGGCGGATCTTCTCTCGGAGGATTGGCAAGTTCAAGTCGGGCTAATCGTTCGGCCAGATGTTCTATGCCGTTACGAAGGGCCGTTAAGGTGGCACCGATCTCCGGCGGGGGTAATGGAATCTCCGGTTGTTGTTGTGCAGCCATAGCGTCCGTGGTACGGATGGTGGTCGTACGGATTGACGGAGATACGGTACTTGGAGCCGAGGGATTGACAGGAAACTCGGACGGTTGATATCTCGGACAGACTTCGGGTCAAGAACGGTAGATATCACGGTCGGGAGCTGATTCTCGGACGGTGACGTGGACTTCGTCCGTACGCGATGCGCTGGCCGAATGAGTCACGTACCTCGTCCAAACCAAAACGAATATTCGTGAGTATAATGCGTCTAAAACTGACGGATGAGATATTTATTTGGGACAGTCAATGATTGAAGACAACAAAGCTAACGACAACCTATGACTAGACAAAAAGAAACCTACACGCGCCTAAAAGCAAACTCACGCACAAAAAGCAAAACTTTTGGGACCACAACACAAACCCAAAAGCAAACGCGCTACTTTATGGATCTAAGGAGTCCTAGACAAGAACAACGACGAACAAAAAGAAGAACAGGAAGAACACGAAACAACCTAAGCACACGTCTAATAACACAACACAAACACCAAAAAAAATAAAGCTAAAGACTAACTCAGCAAGCGGAAACAAGAATAAGCGATCTAGACTAAGACAAAGGCTAAAGATCGAAACTTTAAACAAAAGGAAGGAGTTTCTGGGTTAGAAAGACACAACCTTTGAGTCAGGAGCTTTTAGAGCTCTGATACCAGCTGATGTGAACGCCGGACGCGGTCGTCTGCCGAGTCGCACGGACGGACGGACGCTACGGACGGACGGACGGAGACGAACGATGGCTAGCGAACCGAGTAAGAAACTCGACCTCGGTTGACTAGGAAGAGATGGGGGCGAAAGGGAAACACAACTAACGATCGGTTTGACCGCGGTGCGATAGAGACGATATGGTTCGAACGGCGGTGTACACGAGCGGTGGAAAGCGTCGTACGCCGTCTAGAGAGATCGATCCCGGATCGGTCTTTCTAGGGTTTCTTTCAAGCCCAGTCCCGGACTAAGATGCGAGAAAGAGAGGGGAGACAAGAACACAAAGAATCTCTCTTTGGGAAAAGTTATATTTTATTCAAGTCTCCAGAACCTAAGCTCGTGGCGTTGGACGCTTAAATAGCGTAAGGGTTTAAAGGGAACTAGGGCACGCGGACTCATAATGGACCGCACACGTAGCCCTTGACGCGTCTCCACAGACGGTGAACACGTCACACTATTCCAACGTTCACAAGGGAAGGATCTAGAAAAGGTTCAAAACGCAAAGCTTAAAGAAAAAGACAAAATAGGCCACGTCCTTAGGCTGAACGCGGGAACCGCGTCACTGGCTTCAAAACGCGGCGTTGTGCGTCAGGACTCGTCGCCTCGTTAAAACCTTCTCCGGTAAACCTCATGGGAAAAACCCGAAGTAAGGGAAAAGAGTACGAGTCATGATCCTGACGACTTGGCGCCCTCATCCTTGGTTAAGGACGAAGGCTGTACGGACGGTCTCGCCGATGGTTGCCTTGTCCGAGTCGCTCTCTTGGTCTTCTTGGACGAAAGCTTGGACGAAGTGGTTAATCTTGTGCTTGGATGTTCTGGCCGAGCTCTTCGAGCGAGTGGTTGCACCGGGAGTTATCCTAGGCATGCTGGTCCGGAGTTGTCCTGCGGGTGATCCGAGTGTTCCAATGGTGTCCGGGTCTTGTGCGAGTGTTCCTGGTCGGATGTCCGATCCGGTGCTCACATCACTAAAGAAAGTACTTCAAACACTGTCTATAAAATGGGGAGACGTAGTGGAAGATCTCGCCAGTCGTCAAGTGAAACCCATGAAAGGTGCAATGACCAACGATGTTTACATGGTGAGTTGGCCTGTTAAGGGTAACGATTGTATCTATAGGAAGCTTCTTGTTCGTGTTTATGGCGAAGGAGTTGGTGATCTGTTGTTCAACAGGAAAGATGAGATTCATACGTTCGAGGTTTCTCTCGTTACGGTCACGGTCCTAAGCTTCTTGGCCGGTTTGCTGGCGGTAGAATCGAGGAGTTTATTAATGCCCGGGTATGTATATGTTTCTTGTGCAATATTAATTCACCAAACCCTTTTGATTAGATGCATTATGTTGTGACTCTCAAGAGATGATAGTGTTTGGTCTGAATTTGACTGTATGAGAAGGATAGAACATAACGAGTAACGACCTCTGATTTGTGTTTTATTTAATGTTGTGACTCTCAAGAGATGATAGTGTTTGGTCTGAATTTGACTGTATGAGAAGGATAGAACATAACGAGTAACGACCTCTGATTTGTATTAGATTAATGTTGAAACCGGGAAATACCAACATTGGTATACTCGGTTTAGTTGTGTACCGATTGAGTAACAAGGAACATTGAACTTTCTTTTGTTGTGGACTTCATCATCATGACTTGGGTCTTGTCTTTCACCAATAAGGATCTTTAATTGTGATTTGTTTCATCAGACGTTATCGGCAGCTGATCTACGTGAGACCGCAGTATCTGCTCGGGTCGCGGCTAAGCTAAGAGAATTTAATTGTATAAACATCCCTGGTGATAGAAATGTGGTCATTTGGGATAGGATGAGGTGAGTAATCATCTTTCTCTGTTATTGTGACAGCATGAAGTTGTTTCATCTAATAAAAGAATCTTAAAAACATGTGACCAGGAATTGGCTTAGACAAGTCAAGAGTATGTGTCATCTGAAGATTCAGCAGAGTTTTGTCTAGACAACATTGAAGCTGAGATAAACTTGCTGGAATATGAGCTGCACAAGGAGTGTAAGCAACAGGAGGTTGGGTTTTGTCACAATGATTTACAGTATGGTAACGTAATGATTGATGACGACACCAATGCCATTACTATCATTGTAAGTTTCTCATTACCCTTAAGGTCAAAAATACCATCACATGTAGACCAATATGAGATTTCTCTAACAGGACTACGAGTACGCTAGTTATAACCCAGTTGCATACGACATTGCAAATCACTTCTGCGAAATGGCTGCAAATTACCATTCTGAGACTCCCCATATCTTAGATTACACTCTATACCCAGGTACTCACTCTATGTCTTAGATTACAGTTTAAACAAGTCGGAAAGTGAAAATTACATTTGTATTTGACTGATTGGTTTGGGAATTGCAGGAGAAGAGGAACGAAGACGATTCATCCATAACTATCTCAGCTCTTCAGGTCAGTTTCTCAAAGAAACATAGTTCCTTCTTCTGATCATAACAAAGTCTCATGGACTAATTAATACGCCTTCTTCTTTTGTCAGGCAAAGAACCAAAGGAAGAAGACATAAAACAGCTCTTGGATGATGCTGAGAAGTACACATTGGCAAGCCATCTCTTCCTATGTTGCACTGAAACGGGTACGGGAACTAGAAACGGGTACGGAATCGGGGACGGAAAACGGCAAAGTAAAAATTTATAGATACGGGTACGGTATGGGTACTTCAATAAACACATAAGAAAAGATACCCATACCTTTAGTAAGAGCTGATTAGTAAAGCTAATGGGATAAGGAGAGAGGGGGAAAAGAGTCTAGAAAGTAGAAAACACACAAAAAAATAAAATTATGCTTATGATAAGAGTGCTTTGAATGAAATGAAATGGATGCAAATATCAAAAATTTGATGTTATCTTCCCCTAAAGCATCTAAGACGTCCCCATAGAGTCCCCATAGAGTTCCCGTTCCCAACATGTCCCCGTACCGGGGACGGCTACCAAATAGACGTACTCGTGCATCATAGATCTCTTCTGGGGCTTATGGGGAATCATCTCTGTAAGACTCTTCTTCTTTTCAATCCAAAAGAAATAATGTAACAGAGCAATCTAAAAAAGTGTTCTGAAAAATGTGTAGGGGTATGTGAACAAGATCGACTTCGATTACACAGAGTACTCAAGACAGAGATTCAAACAGTACTGGCTTCAAAAACCCAAGCTCTTATCTTCCTTCTCCTCTTAAACTGTATGTTTCAAGCACCAAATGATGTAACGCAAAAAGTTGTAACCAAATCTAATCAATTCTAAAAACCAATCCAAAAACCTGAAACGTTCCCAAATTGTAAATTGAATGCTCTCAAATTCCAACAAATTATCCATACAACAGGACATTAAACTAACACTCATACTTCTAAATATGTACAAGAAATCTCAAAACCTTACCAACAAATTCTCAACCAAATTTGACCTAAATCAAGAAACAAGAACAAGAAACACAATCACCATTGGTTATGAAGAAGAAGGCTTTATTAGAGGCTGAGATGTTTTCCCCCATTCTTCAGGACTACACTTAACCTCCATTAACAACGTTACAACTTCCTTCATCGTTGGTCTCTCCACAGGCGACGGGTTCACACAGAACATCGCGATCCCTAGTGTCTGAAGCATCTCTTGAACTATCTGATCCGGTAAGCCCTGGAGCTTCACGTCAAGTACAGATAAAGCTGGCTCGAAGCTTCCCATCTTCTTCTTCACCCATTCTACTATGTGAAGTCCGTCGCCGATTTGAGGCGCCACGGCGCTCCGGCCACTTAGAATCTCTAATAAAACGACGCCGTAGCTGTACACGTCACTCTTCTCTGTTATGTTCATCGTGTATCCATATTCTGCGAAAATTACACAAAAACCTCTTACTTATAATTAACTTTATCAACAAACCCCAATATTTTGTTACAGTGCAAATAAAAACCATGATTTTAAACAAATTCATTTACAAATCCCCCAATTTTGTGATAATGCAAATGAAAATCCAAATCCCCAAACATTTTGTAATAATGCAAATGAAACAAAATGGTATTCACTCAAAAAACACAAAATATTTTGTAATAATGCAAATGAAAACCTTGATTTTAACTTTTTATTAAAAATCACCTAATGATTTAATTTTGTAATAGTGCAAATGAAAACCTGATTGTTAACAAAATATTCATAATAAAACACCCCAATATTTTGTTTGAATGAAAATGAAACCCTGATTTTACCAATTCTTAAAAAAAAACACCTAATTTGCCAACCAAAAAATCATTTGTAGTATGCAAATGAAACCCTGTACTTTAACAGATTTATTTAAAAACCCAAACCTTTTGTAATAGTGCAAAAAACCCACTCCTTTGAAAAAAGAGAAGAAACTTGCCTGGTGCGATGTAGCCATAAGAACCAGCGACACGAGACATGGCATTATGATAATTCGGCGAGTTCATCATAAGCTTCGCGAGTCCAAAATCCGCAAGAATCGCTTCGTACTTGGAATCCAAAAGTATATTATTACACTTGACATCTCTATGAAGAATCGCCGGAACACAATCATGGTGAAGATAAGCCAAACCCTGAGCAGATCCAATCGCGATCTTGTACCGTGTTTCCCAATCCAAGTTTCGATTCCCTTGCAACAGCTGCTGAAGATTCCCATTTGGGAAGTAATTGTAAAGCAGCAGCTTCACCGACTTGTTCGAACAGTAACCTAGAAGCTTCACTATGTTCCTGTGTCTGATGTTACCAAGAATCTGAATCTCAGCTGCGAACGAATCGCCTCCTTCGTCGTTGTCTTTAGTTTTCCATAGCTTTTTCACCGCTACGGTCTCTCCGTTGGGCATCTCGGCTTTGTAAACGACTCCTGAGCATCCTTTGCCGATTACGTTTTCGTCTGTTAAGCAGTTCACAATGTTGTTGACGCTTATACCGAGTTTTTGGAATGGTATGAATGTCCAAGGGTATGAGAAGTCTTCTGCTGTTGATTGTAATGAAGACGAGTTCTGAGATGTTTTTTGGGTTTTGTAGCGGTGGTTGTTTCGTAAGACGAGTAGCCAAGCTGCGAGGATTGCGATTGTGATTGAAGCGAGGATTACAGCGATTAAAGCTACGATCTTTGGTGATCTTACTCCGTTGCTTTGTCCGTTGTGTGATGAGCAAGTGACGCCGTCGAGTGAGTGGCAGAGGTTTGTGTTTTGGAGATATGATGTTGTGGAGATTGTTTTGAAGAACGGTGTGGATGGGATTGGACCTGAGAAGTTGTTGCAGGAGATGTTGAGTGAAGCTAGGCTTGTGAGTGAACCGAGGACTTTGATGTCACCGTGTAAGGAGTTGCGTGAGAGGTCGAGTGATTGTAGCTGCGTGAGGCCTGAGAAGGTTTTTGGGATGTCTCCAGTGAAGGCGTTGTAGCTCAAGTCGAGATTTATGGTCAAGCTTGTTACTTGGCCGAGTTCTTGTGGGATTTCACCTGATAAGCTGTTGTAGCTAAGATCAAGAAGTGTAAGCTTCTGTAGATTCTTGATTGATTTTGGGATTTGACCGGTGAGGAGATTGTTGTTGAGGATCAGCTTGTTTAAGTAACTTAAGTTGCCAAAACTCAGCGGTATGTTTCCGGTGAAGCTGTTTCTGCTTAAATCAAGCTGCTCTAGATTCACAAGGTTCCCTAGCTGAGCAGGAATATCTCCAGTGATGTAGTTGTTGTGCACATCTAATAGCTCAAGGACAGTGATGTTAGAGATCTCGTAAGGAAGTCCACCAGAGAAATGGTTCATGTAGAGATCAAGAAACACCAGGTTCTGTAACTCGCCTATCTCTTTAGGTATCTGACCTGAGAGTTGGTTCTCTCCCACTCTTAGCCTAACAAGCGACTGACATTTTGATACACTCTTTGGTAATCCACCGGATAAGGAGTTTCCTAGAAGCAGAAGCTTGCTGAGCCTCTTTAAACTGAAGAGCTCTTCTGGGATTCTTCCTGTTAGCTTGTTCCTAGAGAGGTCCAGGGCCACTAGGTCTGTGCAATTGCCAAAAGAAGACGGAATTGTTCCTGAAATCGAGTTCTCCCACAAGAAAAAACTCTGCAGAGACTTAAGGCTTCCGATTTGGGAGGGGATGGAGCCTGATAACTTGTTCTTATCCAGCTGTAGAGCAATGAGGCTGGAACAGTTGCTTAGTTCCCAAGGAATCTGACCGGTAAACATATTATCAGACAACTGAAGCTGCTCCAACCAAACAAGCTTCCCCAAATCTCCAGGAATCTCACCGGTTAGATCGTTGGCCGAAACATCAAACACCACAAGGGAAGAACAGTTGGAAATCTCGGGTGGGATGACCCCAGATAAAGAATTCCCCCATAGAAGCAAGCTAGTGATCTTCTGGAGCTTACCCAGTTCTTTTGGGATGGATCCAGTGAGCTTGTTCATGTGCAAATACAAGTTCCTAAGCTCTGAGCACAAACCCAGTTGAGGAGGAATGGTACCAGAGACCTCAGTGTCATACAGAGCCAAAGTTTGCAAATTTACCAAGTTCCCAAATGTGGAAGGGATTGAACCTGACAAACCACTGGCTGCAAACCCCAAAGTTGTCAAATTTTTCAGAAACCCTAGCTGAGCAGGGATAGGGCCTCCGAGATTAGGGTTACCACCAAGTCTGAACTGCTGAAGAGAGACCAAAGAGCCAAAACTTGAAGGAATCGAACCATTCAACAGATTGTCCTGAAGACAAAGAACTTGCAAGGCAAATAGATTTGAAATCTGTGAAGGGATTGAGCCAGAGAGCTTGTTGGCATTCAAGATAAGGAACTGGAGAGAAGCCAGGCGGCCAAGCTCTGATGGGATTGAACCAGAGAGAGAGTTTGAAGAAAGGTCAAGAAGCCTGAGGTGGGTGAGTTTTCCAAACGAAGGAGGGATTGGACCAGAGATGTTGGTGGAGGAGAGGTTTAGGAACTGAAGAGAGGAGAGAGAAGAGAGGTCTGGGATTGAAGACAGGTTAAGGAAAGTGTCGGGGATAGAGACAGAGATCACTCTGTTGTCTGCAGAACATGTAATGCCATACCATGAACATGGTGTCTGGTCTCGTGGGTCCCATGAAGAGAACAAGGATGGCGATGGCCTCTTGAGAGAGAGAAGAGCTTGGCCATCTGATGAAAGAGAAAGAGTGGGTTGGACCATGGAGACCCATGAACAAAAGAAGAACAAAAACAAGAAGGAAAAATGAGGTTGTTGTTCTCTCTCCATGGAATCTCTCTGGGGAATAAAACGAAGTTGATAGGTTTACGAAAGCGTTGTTGAAATGATTGGTGGTGGTGTAAATGGAGAAGATGAAGAAGAAAGCAAAGTTGTCTTATCTTTTTTATTTGTTGAACCTTGAGGAGACAAGAAGCATGTGTAAGAGCTATGTGATTGCTTAAGGTTTACACTAAACCATTGCAGAACAAGAACAGCAGGAGTATTAACTGTAGTAGATAACAAACCATGTGGAGCTAAGAGTGAGGTTTTCACACTCTCTCTCCCATTGAGAAGAAACTCTCTAGCTGGGGAGAAGAAAAAAAAGGTTGAAACTGCTTTAACCCAGCGACGGTGGTGGTGACTACTGTAGCCGGAGCTGAGAGGTTGAAGAAGGTGACCTTGGACTTTGAGTTTTTTGCTTTCTCTCTCTCTCTTTCTTCTCGTTTGGTGTTGTTGCCTTGCCTTCTTGGGAAGACTAATAATAAAAAGATTGAATTACTCTGATTATTTTATATTGTTATAAAGTTTTTTTTAGATTATTATACTGCAGTGATTTGGGCGCCACCGGATTTTCTTCCGTTTTTTCGTGGATGTGTGTGCTATATAAATTACTACTAATAATAAGTGTATTCTTTTTTGTGAAAATGTTCAAACATTTTAACATTTTTTACAATAAGCAAAACTCTATCTCCCTGATAATTTTTTTCTTTCAATACCCAATGTATTTAAACTAAGTCTACCTTCCAAATATCAAGGTTAGTTTTATGCTTAGCTTTTTATAAAGTTATTCACGGACAAATAATTTTATGTAAATTTAAGTTAATTTGTAGTAATCCATTTTTTATTTTTGTCAAAATATCAGTTTCAAGAAAGCGTTAATAGGATTGTAAAACCATTTTTTTTATGTGAAAACTACTACATTTTTTTGTAGTTTATTTTTTTGGCCGTGAAGGATAATTGCTCAGCCGATCCGAATTGGTCGAGTCTAGTATCATCAACGTTTGATAGAGACCGTTATTGACAACAATATACCAAGTTTAGGGCATCTCTAACTCATACTCTATTTTAGAGTCAAAATTCTATTATAGAGCAACATTTGCTCAAAGCCTACTCTATATTTTATTTTAAAATAGAAAAAATTACGAGATTGCTCTATATTTAGAGTAACTCTATTCTCAATTCTATTTTTTTACACTACCTCTATTCTAAAGTCAAGTATAGAGTAACACATTGGAGAAAAACTATGCTCTACTTAACGGAATGAGAGAATTCACAACGGTGTCTAGTCACTCGACGGATCACCACATTCGCTTGATAAGACTACTAATGTACAATAAAGAAAGAAAAAGAAAAGGAGTTTTACTTTGCCCAAATTTAAGTTCGATTAAGTTTATAACGGAATGAGAGAATTCACAACGGTCTAGTCACTCGACGAATCACCACATTCGCTTGATAAGACATTAAGTTTAGTCATGTTCGATTTCTTAACGTCTATTTATAAGATTTTTCAATAAAAGAAAAAAACAGGTGCATGTGAATATTGAATAGTGAAATACACATTTCCATTATTGCTCAATTCTGGTTTTAACTTTTTATGTTTAAACTTAATGTCTCTTTATAAGATTGATCGATTTTTCATGTAATCTCGCGGTATGTCTTGATTTGTAATCTATCAATCTCCCAAAAGAAAAAAAATTGAAGAGATGATCTCTCAGTTTTTTGTTAAAGGATCTTCAGTTGTGACGTATAAGCAACAAAGTTATTATATGTTTTGCTTATACGTATAATGTTATCCACACATATTTTAGAGGTTTAGGGTATGATAAAATCAAACCACGAAGTAATGTAGCTAACAAAGTAACAATACATGTTATTGCTCTTGTCTTCTTCTCCCATCTTCTTCTCCTTTTGTCGGCCAGTCCCAACCGTTGGATCTTTCTGCTTGCTATCTTATTTGCTCTGTACATTAGATGATGAACCCATACTATACGACAACTAAGTTTATCAGAACTGATGATCCACTAATAGGTTGCACTACTATATATAGTTTGTTGTTCTAATGAAAGAGCAAAACTGATCTATACTTATATTGGGTGATGATTTCTACATAATTTTTACTAATTGGATTGTTGGATTTGGATCAATGGACGGATCTGATCACCAAAAAATAGTATTTGCAAAGGTATCACATTATGGTAATTGCCATCGTACCCAACATAGTCTTCTATAGTTACGATCTGATCACCAAAACTGATCTATATACATTGTCATTATATTGGGTGATGATATCTAGTTATTTAGCACGAGGAAATGATAATAAAAGATCAGAATTATCTTGATAATGAATAAATTAGGAGTAGTAATAGGGAACACACAAGTGATTAGAGGCAGCATGGCCTAGGAGACGGCGAAAGTTAAAAAAGAAAACAAAAAAAAACAACTTAAAAAAGTGATTTTGGAGGGAAACCCCTTTTGTTCTTGTCGTGTTTCTTTGATTAATCAGATTGGGTGTTTACTTTTATTTTATAAATATCCTAAAATAAGTGTAATTTGATTAAAGAAACTATCGTAAACATAAAAAGAAATTACACTTCATTAAAACGATACGTAAAATTCAAAATTACATTACCAAGACAGAGGAGGTGGGTGCGTTTTGGGAGGTGAGCGCTGAGCAGCATCAAAAGATTGTTTATAGAAAAAACACACACATGAAGGAGAGAGCTACTATGAATGTATTAAAAATAATACTATATTTTTACTTTTTAGACTTTGACCTCTTTTTACTACCCATATTAAGCTGATAAGATATGCTTTAGCTTTGCTTAGTATATATTTCAGTAATGGTGAAACTACTACAATACTAATAGTATGTAAATAAATCAAATCCCTAGTTAACTCATGTCTCACAAACTTTGGTATATGTACTATATAGCAAATAAATCAACCAAAAGAGATCATATTAATAGCTAGGGTAACTAATGATTTAATTTAAGTGTGGCTAATTTGTCTGCATGGCACGCTGCAAAAGCAAAATGCTTAATTAATGGCTGTTCTCCAGCTAACGTATTTGTAAAATACTAACATTTTTTTTTTCAACCATTGGGCCACAACTGGCCGGCCCATTAACCAAATTCTTATAAAGCGGGATCCGATCCCTGATGTGATGGTGCCTTCTACAAATAGACTTACCTTCTGTCACTGCACTAAGGTCACTTCACATAAAATACTAACATTTTTGGAGACTTTTCTTTCTTTTCCTATGTTGGGGACCTGTTTTATTATTATTATAGTAAAAGTGTAAAATTTCTATAAATTAATAAAGTTGGGACTATAAAATTTTATTAATTTATATAGATTTTAATTTATCGATACGATAATTCATGAAGAGATTTTTTTCATTTTTATAGTTTTGAATATTTTTTATTTAAAATAAAAAAAAATTTGTTATAATTCACATCTTTATAAAATTTTCTTAATTAATAAGTTCAGCTATCCTAATATGATAGATGTCAATAGTTTACTATACTATCTAGGTGAAATGATTAATAATTAGAAGTTCAGAGTTTTGAAGAAATTGTTATTACTATCTTTTATAATGAAGAAATTGTTATTACTATCTTTTATAGATAAGACGTTCCACAACTTTTGGATGAAATTTGAGAAAACAACACAAAAGGTTATTGATGCAACAATAAAGATTATAGATGAGCTCCAACAAGAATACAAATTCAAGAATAGATAAATAACAAAAGAGTCATATTTTACTAAATTTCTTATACATATATATTTAGTTTATATTATTATTAATTTATGATATTTATAGGACAATATTTTACATAGGATTTCAAAAAAAAATTATTTTATCGAATTGTATTATTTTTACAAAGACCCAATTCGAAATCGGAAAATTTTATTAATTTATAGCAAATATTAATTTATAGAAGTTCTACTATATCTCTTCTACAATAATTTTTATTTATTTATTAAAAATATGGAAGTATTGATCTAATTTTGAAGTGGAACTGTGGAAGTCAACCTTCAAAATTACACTATTACGTAGACTATATATATAACCAGATTATACATTTCAAGCAACATGATTATTATTATTATTTTTTAAAACCAACCAATAAATTGAAAAAGAAATTCCTCCGTTTCTCCAAACAACATAATTATCTTATTTTTATGTTTACTAGGTGATGGCTGACAAAAAGAAAAATTACTAGATAGCAATATATTATTAACACTATATATATATTCATATATTGTAAAATAAAAAACCTTTACACCTTTAATTTAAGATGTAATTTCTCTGTTTCACATTATTTATCGTTCTAGATAATATCATATATGTTAAGAAAATAATTTATAGATAAAACTGAAAATTTTGTTTTATAAATTAAAGACGGAAAAAGTAGGTCTAGAAGGTTTGGGTTTGTGAACTTCGAGAAGTGTAAGATTTTTTTGAAGATGATGAATGGAACAATAGTTGATGAGAAAACGTTGTTAGATATCCTTAGTCTTATATACAATACAAATTTATAAAACAAAATTTCAGTTATATCTATAATTTTTTAGTTTATTAGTTTATTAATTTCAGTTATAGATAAAACTTAAATTTTGTTTTATAAATTTGTATCGTAAATACAAAATGATAACTAAAAAACGAGAGTATATATATATATTTTTTACATTCATTCAAAAACAAAGGTAAAATTTCACAAGCATGATGAACATCATATTTAAAACACAAAATATATTGCTGTGTAAGTAATTTGTATTAGACGATTATATGACATACCAAACTCGTAAGATGGAACAAGCTTTGTACATGATTCTTAAACAAAATAACAAATGAAAAAATAATAGAACATAAGAAACAAAACAAAAAATTATGGTTCTCAATCATACGAAATATATATCTTTGTTTTCTTTCTTAATGCTTTCACCAACATCCAAATTCGACCAAACGAAATAAAAAATAAAAAAGTATTATATATGTAAAATTGTAAAAACAACTTCAGATCATTTCTGTGACTGTTCCCAATAGTTTAGGAACTGCTTATCTAACTCGTTAATTTGTTTCCTAATACGTTAAATTTTTTTAATTCATTTATTCTATTTTCTAGATTGATTAGGATAAAAAGAATTAAAAAAAAAGTAATATCACACTATTTAAACATTTTGTTTTTTTTAGGATTTGATACGCCCAAAATTCGAGGATCACTCAGCCGTACTAAAAAGGATAAAAACTCGCCAAGGTGCAAGGTGCAACAAGGGAGATTTGATGGATTGAGGGGATGCACAGCAGTTGCGGAAGCCTGCTGATATTCCCAAATCCAATCACTGCTAGATATGACACACTAGTCCAGCAAAACGAGGTTGTTGCTTCTATATTACACACCAAAAAACAAAAAAATGTTCTAGACAAAGAACAAAGAGATAAACTCATAAAATGAAAAGGAAAATTGATTGATGATTCTCAAATGAGATTACATGAGATTACATGAGTTTATATAATGATAAGAAACTTGGTAACAAAGCCAAATATTAATTATTCTTGAAACTAAAACACAATAAAGATATATAGTTTAATGAAGATTCAACTATTGAACTTTGTCTTCCCAAGGTGAGTTGAACTCAATTTTCGTCACTCCTCTTTGACCACAAAACAAAGTGATTATTTTAGGCTTTCTTAGACTTGAATTAGGCTCAAAGTGGGCTGGACTTGATAGGTATCATCCCCAATAGTTCTTCTCATGCTCTCTTTGGCCATAAGCTCTTGAATAATCTCATTTAGTGCATTTCTTAGCCTCTTAGCTTTTGCTCTAGTCATTGGTCCTTCAGGTACAAGCAATGGTTCCTCCGCTACAAGCTCTTTGGGTTCAAGCTCAGAAACAAGTTCCTCAGGTTCAAGCTCAGCTACAAGCTTCTCCTCCTTAGCTCCATTCATGATCACATCATCCCCCTCCTCTTGAAAAGGATTTGTCCTCAAATCTGGATCATCTGCCACAAATGGAACTAAATCAGAAACATTAAAGCTTGAACTCACATTGTACTTACCTTGAAGATCAAGTTGGTAGGCATTGTCATTGATCTTTCTTTTGATCTCCAATTTGAATCCTAAATCTTTCTTGATGAAATCCTTCACAAAGCGCCTATACAATCCAGCTAGTCCATGAAAGCTCCTTACTTCTCCAACGAACTTAGGACTTTGCCAGAATCTTATAGCTTTATCTTTCTCCTCCTCAACCTTAATGTCATCTGCACTAACAACAAAACCTAGAAAGACAAAGTTATCTGTACAAAAAGTGAATTTCTTAAGATTGGCAAATAACTTTTCCTCTCTAAGAATTGTTCGAACCGCTTTTAGATGCTTATCATGTTCATCCAAAATCTTGTTATAGACTAAGATATCATCAAGGTAAACTACAACAAAGACTCCAATGAATGTTCTCAAAACATGGTTCATTAACCTCATAAAAGTGATGGGTGCATTTGTTAGCCTAAAAGGCAAAACCAACCATTCATACAACACATGCTTAGTTTTGAAAGCAGTTCTCCATTCATCACCCTCTTTCATGCGAATTTGGTGATAACCACTTTTGAGATCTATCTTAGAAAAGACACAAGAACCATGCAGTTCGTCAAGCATATCATAAGGCCTGGGAATAGGATGATGATACTTTACCGTAATGTTGTTGTTGATGGCTCTACAATCAACACACATGCGCCAAGAGCCATCCTTCTTAGGCACAAGGAGAACAGGTACAACACATGGGCTTAGGCTCTCCCTGATGTAACCTTTTTCAAGAAGCTCTCCAATCTGCTTTTGAATTTCCTTGGTTTCCAACGGATTGGTTCGATAAGCTGGCCGGTTTGGAAGTGACGCACCTGGGATGAAGTCAATTTGATGTTTTATACCTCTTATTGGCGGCAAACCGTTGGGGTTCTCTTCTGGAAAGATATCTGAGAATTCCTGCAAAACGTCTATCAAATCACTCGGGAGCTCCGGTGCAAGGTCAGAAAATCCCATTAGTGTTTCTTTATACACAAGCAAAAGCAATGGCTGTTGAGAGTACAAAGATTTCCTTACTTGACTCTCCTTGACAAAGAAGTTGAAGTTCTTAGGAGATACCTCAGGCTTTGCTGGTTTAATTTCTTTGTCCCGGCTTTTCTTCAACTGGACCTGGTCTTGATGGACCTCCAACAGAGTTAAAGGAACCAGAGTGATCTTCTTTCCTTTATGCTCAAAGGTATGCCGGTTGGTGTAGCCATCATGTATCGCCCTCATGTCAAACTGCCAAGGTCGTCCTAGAAGGATATGACTTGCATCCATGGGAAGGATATTGCATAGGATCTCGTCTTCATATCGGCCGATGGTAAGAGGAACCGTGACTTGCTCCCTAACTTACTGTTCACCTGTTTCATTCAACCATTCCAGTTTAAAGGGCCGCGGATGAGGTATGGTCTCAAGTCCAAGCTTCCTAACAACAGTATCACTAGCAACGTTAGTACAACTTCCACCGTCAATGATCAAAGAACAAACTTTATCTTGAACTAAACATCTAGTGTGAAAGAGATTCTCCCTTTGTTCTCGGTCATTAGACTTAGGCTGAACGCTCAAGGATCTCCTAGTAACCAGAAGTGTCCCTTTAGTTGGATATTCAAGTTGTTCTTCCTCTTCGTCAAAGATTGGACCGAGATCTTCCTCTTTTTCTTTATCATCCTCGGACTCCACATCACCGTTGTCTAGGAGGATCATTACCTTTTGATTCAGATATTTGTTTGCATAATGTCCAAGTCCTTGACATTTGAAACACCGAATATCTCTTGCCCGATTGTTGGTTTCGACTGCCTTTCCTTTATCAAGACGAGCTGAAACATTAGTCTTAAAAACTGAATTTGATGGGGTTGGAGACTTACCTTTATCTTGATAACTTGGTTTTGGAGCAAAGGAAAGTTTAGAGAAACCATTCCTCTTGGTTTGTTGTTCGATTAGAATCGCCTTGTGCAACATTCCCTCCAAGCTTTCATATTCTTGAAGCTCCATTCTGTCCTGAATGTCCCGATTGAGGCCTGCAAGGAATCTGGCCATGGTAGCTTCTAAGGTTTCATTTACGTCCGCCTTGATCATTAAGCTTTCCATTTCCTGGAAATAGTCCTCCACAGATTTAGTTCCTTGAAGCAAACGTCTGAGTTTTTGGTGGAGATCTCTGTGGTAATGAGCCGGCACAAACCGTTTCCTCATCAAGGTAGTGAGCTCATCCCATGAAGCTATTGGTCTTCCACCTGTCCTTCTCCTGTGAGACAAAACTTGATCATACCAGTTAATAACATAGCCTATAAACTCAGTTGCTGCTAACCTAACCTTCTTGAGTTCAGAAAAATTTTGACAATCGAACATTAACTCCATTTTCCTTTCCCATTCTAAGTAAACATCCGGATCGTTCTTACCTTCAAAGGTTGGAATTTTAAGCTTTAAACCACCTAAATTGTCATTTTTTGTACCAAAAGGATTAACATCACCTTGATCACGGTTTCTATGACTTCGTCTAGGTCGGTTGATGGATCGATCATCTTCTTCATGGAACTCCTCTTCTTCAATTTCCTCCTCGGGCCGGTGAGTCCTCCTTGAACGTTCTCTCCTGGCTACGGGTCTAGAACGGGTTTGTTGGCTATTCTGAATCTCGTCGAGCCTCTGGTGTAGTTCTTGTAGACCTGTATTCATAATATTAGTAATAGTGTCATTCAATGCCCTCATTTGCAAGTTAGATAGCCCGGCGACAGAATTTCCTGGCCGATCTCTTTCTCCATCACTTTCCATGGTTTCCTGAAAACTTAACACCAAAAGTTAGCAGATAAAAAAATCCTCACACACAAAAGTGTTTCTCTCAATTTTGGTAGGTCACTCAAGAGCTTTCTCCCTAAGTTCTAAGAGAACAAATCCAAGCAACCCAATGGAATTCCAAAGCAACAAGGGAAGAAGGAAGATAGAAAGACAAGAGAATTTTGTGAAATCTGTTTTAACCACACCAAGGCTGGATTTCTCCTCAGCCAGCATGATTTCTCTTCCACCACCTAGCCAAAAGCAGATCTTTTTTTTTCTTTTTTTTTTGTATCAGATTTTTTTTTTCTTCTTTTTTTCTCTTTTTTTTTTCTCTTTTTTCTCTTTTTTTTTTCTTTTGAAATAGATTTGGCCTAGGTAAGGAGATGACCCAGATTTAAGATAGAAAGAAGAAGAAGAAGAATTTAGAAATGAAAGATGAGAAGATGAACAGACAAATACCGGTTGAGTGGCTCTGATACCACTTGATACGCCCAAATTCGAGGATCACTCAGCCGGACTAAAAAGGATAGAAACTCGCCAAGGTGCAAGGTGCAACAAGGGATATTTGATGGATTGAGGGGTCGCACAACCGTTGCGGAAGGCTGCTGATATTCCCAACTCCAATCACTGCTAGATATGAAACACTAGTCCAGCAAAAAGGAGGCTGTTGCTTGGATATTACACACCAAGAAACAAATAAATGTTCTAGACAAAGAACAAAGAGATAAACTCATAAAATGAAAAGGAAAATTGATTGATGATTCTCAAATGAGATTACATGAGTTTATATAGTGATAAGAAACTTGGTAACAAAGCCAAATATTAATTATTCTTGAAACTAAAACAAAATAAAGATAGATAGTTTAATAAAGATTCAACTCTTGAACTTTGTCTTCCCAAGGTGAGTTGAACTCAATTTTCGTCACTCCTCTTTGACCACAAAACAAAGTGATTATTTTGGGCTTTCTTGGACTTGAATTAGACTCAAAGTGGGTTGGACTTGATAGGTATCATCCCCAATAGTTATTCCCATGCTCTCTTTGGCCATAAGCTCATTTAGTGCATTTCTTAGCCTCTTAGCTTTTGCTCTAGTCATTGGTCCTTCAGGTACAAGCAATGGTTCCTCCGCTACAAGCTCCTCGGGTTCAAGCTCAGAAACAAGTTCCTCAGATTCAAGCTCAGCTACAAGCTTCTCCTCCTTAGCTCCATCCATGATCACATCAGAATTTAAACATTTTGTTTTTGCTAAACCACTGTTTAATTTTTTTTTTTTTTTTTACTATTTATATATTTTGATTCGCTAATTGCTAAAAGATTGTTTTTTTTAATTATTTGAATCCATGGAAAGTGAATAAAATTGTTTGACTACCAGTGAATTTTTTTAACAAGTATTATGTATGTCTTCCTAAACAAAAGAAAAAAACATACATCTAATAATAATATAAGATAACAAACAATTGGCGATATCAAATTTTACATGTCAAAAAATGAAACACTCAATCATAAGAATAACCGTATTATAGCATGAAAATTTTAGCGATTTAAAATATTCAAAACTTTGAAATACTCTTTACGAAGAAGCTTTACTACTAATGAGAATTATATCGAGCTCAATACTCACTAGCTAGTATTTTGAAACTAAAACAAATTTTAAACTCTGATTAATCAATTTATCCAACAATGTATCTATTTGCTCAAACTGGAATATTTTCACACTGAACATTCGAATATGATTTGGAGGTATTGAAGCAATCCCAATTTTTTTTTTTTTTTTTTTCTAGTTTATTATTGGCACACATCATAAAGAAGAAAGGAAAAAACCAACCTATTTATGTTAGTTGACCTTTCTAAACCGATTTAACCCGAAATTTAATCAATTTACTAAACCGCCGGTTCTAACGTAAGAAAGAAATAAAAATGATATCTGCATTTTCAATCTGTCTCCCACCAAAGCGTCGTTAAGTCTCAACCGCGTCTTCTTCTTCCTCCTCCTCGGATTTAATGGCGGCACTACGATCACGATCACGACGAACGGAGGTATGCAGATCTCTATCTTCTGCTATATCATTGTCGTATAGTTGATTGAAGTAGTTTTTTTTTTTTTTAATTGGGGATAACTCAAATGTGAAATTTTGCAGAGCAATTGGGCTACGATTTGCTGCTCAGCTTTCTCCTGTCTCCAGCTCTACTGGGCACGTCTTGTAATCCGTAAATGGTTCAACGTTTCTGCTATTGAATCAGATTATAGCGCTGATAGTGACGATGACTGCGGAGAGAGAGTCCACGGTCAGCTTATCCTAGTTCTCCGGGAACAATTAGTTTTTTTTTTTTCATATTATTTTGTGGCTGAACCTGAACCTGGTGTTAGCAGAACTTGACCCGACTAGCTCTGGAGTTACCAATCAACGTGTTGATACTGATGGTAATGTGATTTGTAACTCTCAGCTCTCAATTTATGTACCTTGAATCGTTACAACTTTGTTGTTTAGGCTAATTTTATAGTGATAGCGTTTGCGTTTGATGAAGAATACTCTCTACGTAGGTTTAAACATTATTGCTTATTCAGATTCAGTTTTCCTAATTGTTTCTATCCAAAACTAATTTTCAGATGTGCCTAAGCTTAGAAGACGAAATTCAGAAACTTTCAGGGTGCAGTATATGGATACCAAAGCAATCAGGTCTTCTGGATTTCTCTGCTTATCTTTGCATCCTCAATGTTGTCTTGCTGATTGTTAATGTTTCTGTTATTTTGTGAGTTTTTAGACAGATATTTTGTTTCTTGTCTCTCTTTTCTCCTGTAATGCTATATGTTGTCGAACATTTGCTTTAAGAAGTCCCACTGTTTCATGTGTAAACAGTGTTGCTTAGCGTCAACCGTAGTGAGTCCCTGGTATATGGTTTTGATGTAGCTAGAATCTGTGCTGGGACATGGAATGCTGCGGGAAGAGTTCCACCGTCTGACTTGGATATCGATGGTTGGTTAGACATTGCTGAACCTGCTGACATTTATGTTCTTGGGTATGTTTTTTTATTTCGTTCTGACATCTTTTGTTTAACTACCTTGGTTAATGAGTTCTGTATTCAGTATTTATGATTCATTTCATTTCAGTCTTCAGGAAATCGTTCCCTTAAATGCTGGAAACATTTTTGGTATGGAGGATGATCAGCCTGCTTATGAATGGGAGAACTTGATACGGGAGGCCTTAAACCGAGTTCAACCTAGAAAGCTGAAGATTATAAGTCACAGTGAACCCCCTTCTCCATCGAAGTTTAAGCAATCTGAAGAGGTCTCTTACAGCGTACAAGATATGTTTACCAGTCATGATGCTTGCGATGCGATTCATTCAATGGATAAGAAACCCAGTTGTAGTGAAAGCACGGACAGACCAGTCGTAGGTGAAGATTCACTTACTAATATAGACGTTTTGGGTTCTACCAATGACAACGCATCTTGCTTGCCCATACAAGAATATTTACCAAGGCAATTTTCATCAGAAAATACGCCAGACCGCTCTCTCTCAATGCAGATTAATAGTGATTCCCAAAGGGAAGAAAGATTTAGTTACTCTGAAAGAGTTGGTTTGAGGTTGCCAGAGCCTCCACTGAAACTGCTTAATCAATATGTTTCGGAAAGACGTAGTTCCTTCAAGTCAGTGAATCTAACTATCAAGAATCTGAGAAAACCTTCGTATGTACGGATTGTGAGCAAACAGATGGTTGGAGTGTTTCTCACCATTTGGGTTCGGAGGAAGTTGCGCAAGCACATAAGCAACCTTTGTGTATCTACTGTTGGTGTTGGTATTATGGGCTACATTGGTAACAAGGTCTTGATTTCTCATACTAGCTATTCTCAATAATTATTCTTAGGCTAGCAAATAACTTTTCTTATTTTATTATAGGGATCTGTATCGGTAAGCATGTCAATCTATCAGACACCGTTTTGTTTCTTGTGCTCGCATCTGTCATCTGGGGAAAAGGATACAGATGAAGAGAAAAGAAACGAAGATGTACGTGAAATTCATAGAAGAACACAGTTTCTTTCGCATTCTTTAAATGAGAATGAGCTTCCAAGAAGCATCCATGATCATGAGTACGTTTAATTTCTCAACTGATACATTCAACCACATTTGAATATTTAAGTTTTGAACATAACAAGATAACCTTTTGTAGAAGAATAATCTGGCTGGGAGATCTGAATTATCGGATTAACTTGTCGTATGAGGAGATACATGAACTTATTGCAAGAAAGGAATGGCAGAGGTTGGTAGAGTATGACCAGGTACCTTCACTGCATTGTTTAGGTTTAATACTAAGTGACAAAGTTCGAACTCTTATGTTTTTAAAGTTAAAAGATGAAGCAATCTATTGATAGAGGGTCTAAACCACGTTTGCAATTATATGTTTTATTCTCTGGTAGCTTTCAAGAGAGATGACAAAAGGGAACGTATTCGAGGGATGGTCAGAGGGAACTTTAGATTTTGCACCAACATACAAGTACGAAATCGATTCAGAAAACTACATCGGAGATGACCCGGAATCCGGGAAACGCAGACCGGCTTGGTATTTTCTTCATAAACTGTGATACAATTACAACATATTTCCGTAATATGCACAAAAAGGCAAAAATGATGAGTTTGAAGTGACTGTGATTGATCAGGTGTGACCGCATCATTTGGAATGGGAAGGGAATGAAGCTCTTTAATTACAGAAGAAACGAGATTAAACTATCGGATCACCGGCCTGTCACAGCAACGTTCTTGGCCGAGGTTGAGGTTTTGTCTCCACGGAAACTTCATCGTGCGCTTGCACTCACGTACTCCGAGATCGAAGGCCATGCAGACTTCTAAATGCATACCCTCTCCGGTCAGATTCTGTTCTGTGTAGAGTAATTTTACAACTTATATTCATTTCGTACATTCAATAATTCCCATTGAAGGAAATGTATAAATAGTGTTCACGTAAAAACATAATCATACTTGCTTTGTAGATAGAATACAGACGAAGTCTTCTATAGGACTGTTCGACAATTACATTAACCAACACCATATTCCATGACTAGACAAGACCATGAGCTAATCACGTGATCAGTTAAATTAGTTACTAGTCAGCCGATCTAGTATGCGAGGAGTTACCACTTACCATTGTACATTACAACCTTGTCTGTATAGAACAGAACCGAGCTTGCGTTTGATACCAAAGGTGTTGTATTCCTGATTCTGAAAACAAGGGAAGCCTCGTTCGTGCTTAGTCTTTCTACTATTGACAAAAAAAAATTAATTGACAATGGGCTCAGTAAAGCCCAAAAGATCTGTCACTCACTTCAATTCTCCACTGACTTTGATTTTTCTATTCTTTAAAAAAAAAAAAAAAAAAAATCACAAATCCCCATGAACAAAACTCACAGAGCTTAACCGAGCTTAAACACTCTCAACACAGACGACTTGACTCAGATCATTACCGTCGGAGATCGCGTTACTTTATCCATTTCAATGGGAGGTAAATCAGAGCCGGCGAAATCGGAATCCATGGCGACGACGACGACGAAGAGTCCAGATCTGATCAACAGTAGTTTCTTCTCTTTCAAATCCCTAAAATTGAAGACGAAGCAGCAAGAGCTCTTGCTCCGTATCTCGATCCTTGGTCTCGTCTACATCTTAGCCTTCATAGCACGTCTCTTCAGTGTTCTCCGTTACGAATCCATGATCCACGAATTCGATCCGTATTTCAACTACCGTACCACTCTTTTCCTTACCGAGAAAGGCTTCTACGAGTTTTGGAACTGGTTCGATTCCGAGAGTTGGTATCCTCTTGGTCGTATCATCGGCGGTACGCTTTATCCTGGTCTCATGGTCACCGCCGCTTTAATCTACTGGGCATTGCGGTTTCTCCGATTCTTCGTTCATATCCGTGAGGTTTGTGTGTTGACGGCTCCGTTCTTCGCGTCGAATACGACTCTCGTTGCGTATTTCTTTGGTAAAGAGATTTGGGATACAGGAGCTGGTCTTGTTGCTGCTGTTCTTATCGCAATTTGCCCTGGATACATTTCTCGGTCTGTAGCTGGTTCTTATGATAACGAAGCTGTGGCGATTTTCGCACTTTTGTTGACGTTTTATCTGTTTGTTAAAGCGGTGAACACTGGTTCATTAGCTTGGGCTCTTGGCTCTGCGTTTGGTTACTTTTATATGGTTTCGGCTTGGGGCGGGTATGTGTTTATTATTAACTTGGTTCCGCTTTACGTCTTGGTGTTGTTGATCACGGGGAGGTATTCAATGAGGCTTTACATTGCTTATAACTGCATGTATATCTTGGGGATGTTGCTCGCTATGCAAATTCGGTTTGTTGGTTTTCAACATGTTCAATCTGGTGAGCATATGGGTGCAATGGGAGTTTTCTTATTGATGCAGGTTTGTTCTCTTTCCACCACCTGAATTTGAGATCTTGTTAAGAGTATAGGGTAAAGATAAAATCTTGTTGATCTACTTGTACAGGTGTTTTACTTCTTGGACTGGGTGAAGTACCAGCTCAATGACACTAAGTTGTTCCAAACCTTTTTGAGGATAACTGTGACATCGGCTATTCTGGTTGGTGGTATTGCTTTGGGTGTAGGAACAGCGTCTGGCTATATATCTCCATGGACTGGTCGATTTTACTCGTTGCTTGATCCGACTTACGCAAAGGATCACATTCCCATTATTGCTTCTGTTTCTGAGCATCAGCCTACGGCCTGGTCATCTTTCATGTTTGACTACCATATTCTGCTCTTCCTTTTCCCAGCGGGACTTTACTTCTGTTTCAAGCGCTTGTCAGATGCTACAATATTTATCGTCATGTATGGTCTCACTAGCTTGTACTTTGCTGGTGTCATGGTTCGGCTTATTCTCGTCGCCACTCCAGCAGTTTGTCTTATCAGTGCCATAGCTGTCTCTGCCACTGTCAAGAATTTAACTTCTCTGTTAAGGACGAAACAAAAGGTTTCCCAGACTGGTTCCACCAAAGGAGCTGGTAGTTCAAAAGCCTCTTCAAAGGTGAATCTTTAGTATCCTTGTCCCCACCAAAATTTGATCGGTTTTTGTTTAAACTATTCTACTACTTTGAATTGTAGCATGCTTCTCTGGTGAAAGGAGAAATTTTAATCCTTGTCTCCTATGTCCTAGCAGGTTACACTTGATCAGTCTCAGCCTTTCCAGAAGAATGGTGCCAGTGCTCTTCTTGTTGGAGTATTTTATCTGCTCAGTAGATATGCTATTCACTGCACATGGGTGACATCAGAGGCATATTCATCTCCCTCAATTGTCCTAGCTGCAAGAGGAGCCCATGGGAACAGAATCCTTTTTGATGATTACCGTGAGGCCTACTACTGGCTTAGGCAAAACACTCCCACTGATGCTAAGATCATGTCATGGTGGGACTATGGGTACCAAATCACTGCAATGGGAAACAGAACCGTCATCGTTGATAACAATACCTGGAACAACACACATATTGCTACTGTTGGACGTGCTATGTCTTCTAATGAAGACGAGGCGTATGAAATCATGAGGTCACTTGATGTGAACTATGTATTGGTCGTCTTTGGTGGTGTTACTGGTTATTCCTCAGATGATATCAACAAGTAAGTCTCTTTACGTCTCTCATGAATTCATGTATACTCCTCGCCCCATTTATTACTGAAAATCTAGTTATTGTTGCGTGTCAATCAAATATGTCATTAATTGGTGGTGGCTTGCTAAAGAAATACTCAAACGTTTGCTTATGCAACATTCTCAATTATATAACTGTGGGTTTGTGGTCACTAATTTTGACTAGTAGTGAGAAAATGAATGGCTTGGGCTAGTATTAAGTGGATACTTATCAACCAAATATGGAGGTGGCTGGTGATTTAGAAACTAGCTGTCATGGGTAGATTCTACATGTGACTTGTGGCAATTGGTTTGAGTCGCCCAATTAAGATTTAGTCGTTATTACATACATCTCTACCATCCCTGGCACGTTAATACCTTCAATGGTCTTCCAGTTCTTAGGAGTCGTAAGAAAACGTTTTTGTGCTAGTGTATTTACTGATCCTCATAAGAAAAATTACGTGAGTTAGGTTCTTGTGGATGGTGAGAATTGGAGGTGGAGTATTCCCAGTGATCAAGGAACCTGATTACCTTGTGAATGGTGAATTCCGTGTAGACAAAGGTGCATCACCAAAGATGCTGAACTGTCTCATGTAAGTTCACACTCAACTCAAGACTCTACTTTTAGCTTGTTAAAATTTTGAAGACGATGCAATAAATCTTAAATGTGTTTTCCGTGTATAGGTACAAGTTATGTTATTACAGGTTCGGTGAGCTGACCACAGAATATGGCAAGCCACCCGGGTATGTTAAACACTTGCGTTTTGCATTTTGAAGATAGTTTTAATTTATCATACACACATTTAGTTTACGCATGCAAAAAGTTGAGTGGTGGAAATTATTGGCAGGTATGATAGAGCAAGAGGGGTGGAGATAGGGAACAAAGACATCAAACTTGAACACTTAGAAGAAGCTTACACAACATCCAACTGGATAGTTCGTATTTATAGAGTCAAACCTCCGACGAATAGGTTGTGATACTTCAGTGTTACAAAAATGGCTTTAGATAGTTGATAGTTTTGAGGATGAACCATACAATTTTGGATTTTCTTGGACTTAGTTTTATTTTTATGCATTGACAATTTTTGTAGTTTTTCCATCACTTAAGTTAAAACATATTTGCATTGGTTCGTTCGTCTTTTTTTGAAACAGGTTACGTAATTTAATTTTGGTTTGATCGAGCTCAAAGTAAACATGTGTTGAAAATTAGAGATGGAAGAAACGGTAGCCATATTAAAACCAAAGAGTAAATCCTGACATAACTTAAAAAATTTCCACCACGACAAAATAAAAGAAGACTATCAATCCAGTTCGTCTTTTGGAAGCATAATGTTAATTCCCACCAGCTACTAAATTGTTACAGGGTGGGTTTAATAGCTTCGGTTGTAGTAGTGGCATTGTGGCAAACTAGGGTGGAGGCCGACAGGAGGAGCAGATGGGTATAGTGCTGGACGAAATGGTTGTGGCACCATAAAATTAGGGATAGGCATTGGAGGGAAACTGTTTGGCAATCTTGATCCACACATGAAATACGGTTGGAAATTGTTGACTGGAGGTTGCGGATATATCATTGTTGTCGGAGCGGCCGCTTGACTAAAGAAAGGATGTTGGTGAGGACTTGATGTTATAGTTGATGACGAAACAACGTTTTGCGGGAGGTTATCAAATCGAGTTTGTAAATCATGAAACCGACGTTCCTCTTTACATTGTGCCAAAGAAACATAGATAGTTTTGTTTCCCACCATCCTCCCATCCATCTTGAGCATCTATGTTCAAAAAAGAAGATAATAATAATTAATCGTGAGTTTTCTTGATTGATAAGGCAACACTAAAAAAAATTACTTGGTTTACAAACTTACTGCTTCAGAAGCTTCCTCGCTTGTTGAGAACTCAACAAATCCAACACCTTTGCTCATACGATTGGAATGTACCAAGACCTACAAAATTCATATGTTAAATTCATAAGTCAAATGAAAAAATTTACTAAGAGATTGCATACGGTACCTTGCAGGAAGTGATGGTTCCAAACTCGGAGAATAATTCTTGAAGCTTTTTGTTATCAACAGAATCCTCAAGATTCTTCACATAAAGATTCAACCTTTTACTTGTTCTCACATCCCGTTCTGTTTTCTCTACTTTGAATTTGGCTTTCAAATCCTCAACTCTATTATTTTTCCTCTGAGCCCTCCCTACATACAACTTTTTCTCATCGACTATTGTCCCGTTCATCTTCTCTATCGCAATAACCGCGTCCTCAGCCTTCTCGAAGTTCACAAACCCAAACCTCCTAGACATACCTTCTCCGTCTTTCATTACCACTGCACTAGTTATCTCGCCAAACTCCCCAAAAAGCCTCTTCAAATCAGCATCCGTCGCAGTCTCAGCCAAGTTTTTAACATAGACATTAGTGAAAACCGGCGATTCATCCCATTGACGACGACTAACGAATGGACAAACGTAAATATGTTGATTACGGACGAGTGTGTCATTATTGCGAACATTGCATGCGATATTGACTGAAAGCTCCGAGTAGAACCGGACGAACCCGTATCCTTTCGAAACTCCAGAAGCATCACAAACCACTTTGCTTGATACAACTTTTCCAAATGTAGAGAACATGTCGCAAAGTTGCTTGCTGTCGACAGATTCGTGTAAATTCTTGACGAACACGTTGCCTCGACCGCTCCTCCTCTTGCTAGGATCACGTTCTGAAAACATTATCCTCATCGGTTTCCCCTTTAACTTATGAAAGTTCAGTGCATCCATTGCGATCTTTGCTGTTTTTTCCACGCACAAAAAAAAAAAAAAAGACACACACCAAACCAGAAACAATCAAATTCGTTAATTAATGAACTTCACATAATTCAAATCCAAACATGAACACGTTTACCAAAATCATGCAATGGTCGCCTAAATAATAACGAATAAAAAACTAACAAATGTTTAGATCAGTGACTTAAAGGTTGAAAGTAAACTCTTTCTCAAACCGATTAAACACTATAAATAGCCAACATGCTTGATTGAACAATATACAAACATATAGAATATTATTACCTTGGGAACTATCGTTGAAATTGACATACGCATAACGAAGAGATGAACCCGTGTTTCGGTTGCGACAAATTTTAACCGAGGATACATCATGGGTTATCTCATTGAATTTTGTGTATAAGTCGCTCTCTTTAACACTCGAATCAAGATCTCCCACGTATAACGTAAGCTTTTCATAGTCGTCTTCTGAGATTATACTCAGAATATGATCAAGACTAGTAGTTCCCATAATTGAAACGAAAACAGGAATAGGACGTCTGGTACTCTGTCGCTTGTTAAGAGAAAACAACAATAATTATATCGTTAGAATTAGGGTTTTCCTTATACTAATAAGACTAAAATATTATTTTTTTAAAAAATTATTAATAAATTCTGAATTTAATAAATATATAGAAAAATATTAAAAAAAAATTTGGTGAGAAGAAAAATACTAAATTAAGCTTTCCTTCACTATTTTATTTATTTAAAACACTACATTATAAAATATATATATATATTTTTAATTTGTCATCATAGTTTTAACTACAAAATCAAAATTAAATAGATCGTCACTGGGAAAACGGCCAAAATCAACCTCAACTATTTGTCAAATACTTTTTCATACTTGAACTTTAGTACCATGTAAAAATCAACCTAAATCATCCAAAAATTCAAATTTTACACTTAAACTATGTGTATTTGGCCGATTTCAACATCTATTTAAACGGTGTTAATTAGTGGGTTAACGGTGCTGAGTCACATGACACCGTGGCAAACACATGGCAAAAAATTCCATACGGCGTCGTTTTAGTTTTAAAAATTGTATAAAATCAAATGTTGTAGGGTTCGAACTCGGGTGGATGAAACCCAAATAAAATTAACTTCACGCTATAACCACTAGGACATATTGTGTTATGTTTTGTAAGATACATTATTAAACAGAATTATCTGTAAAGCAATAATTTAATCTTGTCGGGCTTGTCATCTTCGTCTCTCCTCTCTGCCTGCAACCATCTCTCTATTGTTCTAACACTGTTTCTTCTCACTTCCTGTAGCGAACCATCCGCTTTGTTCATTTAACACTGTTTCTTCTTCTACTATGCCGATGAATCTCCGGATCTGTAGAATCCGGGGAGAAGTGTTTGGTTTCTCTCCGTCGAAGCAATTGACCTCGTGTCATTTCAAAATTAAGAGTAGAGACAACCAATAGCGGACCCATGATGAATTTTAAACCAGGTCAAACACAAGTAAAAAAAATTGATGAGGGTAAATGTGTTTTTTTTCTTAATAACCATAGGGAAATTTAAAAATTTACCCAGGTCATATGACCTGCCTTGCTTGTACGTAGGTCCGCATCAGACAACCTTTCTAGTTTTGATTATGATTTGCCAATTTATGATTCAAATTGTTATGGATAACTTTAAAGGCAGAACACAAATCAAATTATGAACAGAGGCTTCTTTTCCAATTTGATTTTTGGATTCTAAAGTTTTTGTCCTGGCGGCTGGTAAGAAGAAGAGACAAATGGAAAAAGATATATTGAAGCGTTGTGAGCTATTAAGCGATGAATCAATATGGCTCAGTGGTATGTGATAAATTTAGGTGGTGTACGCTCCGCAGGTTCGAGTCCACCTTGTAACCGTCATGTAACCGTCAATATCGTTTTCACTTCAAAACGACGTCGTTTTGAATTATTTTAATTTTATGTGTTTGCCATGGTGTCATGTGACTCAACACCGTTAACCCGCTAATTAACCCTGTTTAAATAGATGTTAAAATCGGCCAAAATCATATAGTTTAGGTTTAAAATTTGAATTTTTGGTATGAAAAAACGTTTGACAAATAGTTGGGGTAGATTTTGGCCGTTTTACCCCATTATCCCTATCATCTTAAAGACTTACACTAAACAAAAATAAAAGGGAAAGGTTATCAGAGAAATATCAAATAACAAGAGGGACTAAAATGTAAATAGAGAAGCATAAGTATCTCTGTGTCTGTGACCATCCCAAAGCCCAAGCTTGTATCTCGTCGACGCCGCGTTGAACTTTTTTCCAACCGGCGTCGAATCGTTTCGTCGCCGTCGTACGAGCAACCGTCTTAAAAGGCGGCGCTAATTAATGACTATGTCCGATGAAAAATCTGATCCCGGCGGCGATGACCGAGACTCTGAAATCGCTAAAGAAACCGAACTAGTGTTTCTCCGTAATCGCGTCAAGGTAGAAATCTCCGAACAACTTGTCATCTTCGCTTCTTCCAGCTTTTTCTGGTTCTCCGTAGTCTCTTCGCCATACGCTTCTGCCCTTCGTGGTTGGTTAATCATTTTTTTGTTAGTGGAACGATCTGAATACACATTGCTTGAGGTTGAATTTGAAATTTGTATTCAATCTTCGGTTAAATCTCATGTACAAGTGTTAGATGGTGTTTCGTATTTGTTAATTCTCATTTTTTGTTCTATATATATCATCAGGAGTTGGAAGCGGAAAATGCTGAATTGTTGTCTCAGGTTTCAAGTTGCCAATGCCAACAGGTAAACATATTCTTAACCTTTGATTGAATTTAAACTAGTTCGTTCGAGGTTGCCAAGAACCTCTCCTTGGTGTTTATGTTGTAGATGGAAGTGAAGGATGATCGGTTAGTTAGGAGAAGGAGAGTTAGAAAGGGAGATAAGAATAGTATACCGAGTCATCTTATCTCAAGGAGATATGTTGCACTAAAAATCATGTATTTTGGTAAGAGGTATGCCATATGTTCTTCTTATAGGTTATTTTATCTTCTCCACGCCATGTCATTGTTCCTAATCGTAGACTTGTCTTTGTTACAGATTTTATGGCTTTTCAGCTGAAGCACAAATGGAACCAAGTATTGAG
Organism: Camelina sativa; assembly: GCF_030686135.1. Classification (NCBI taxonomy): domain Eukaryota; kingdom Viridiplantae; phylum Streptophyta; class Magnoliopsida; order Brassicales; family Brassicaceae; genus Camelina; species Camelina sativa. The sequence continues at coordinate 17,594,119 of NC_141893.1, forward strand.
GTTCTCTTTTTTTTTTTGTTAGTTAACAGATAACTGATGTGTTTTTTACATGATGAGTAACTTCTATCTTTCTCACAGTCAGAAATTTTTAAAGCACTTGAAAGGACACGGCTTTTAATTGGTGACAAGAAAGACTCTTGTTACTCGAGATGCGGAAGAACAGATAAAGGTGTTTCGTCCACAGGGCAGGTGGATTGCTTGGGCCTCTTTTGATTGTTTTTGCTTAGGATTTCTTGTTTCAGTCTTACTTGGCAATCTCACTGGTTGTCTGTAGCGAATGAACTAGTGTGCCAATCATTTATCATATAATCTCACCAGTTTAAGAATCATTTTCTCATTGTGCTCATGTTCTTCTAAAACACTGTTATATGAGCATTCCCAAATATCTTTAAGGTAGCCTCGTGGAATCTCAAATGTTTGATTGTTGATGCAGGTGATTGCTCTGTTTTTAAGATCCAGACTGAAGGCACCTACTGGAGACTCTGAAGGACAAGTTAATGGGAGAACGGGTGAAAGTAAGTTCACTCTGAGAATGTAATTTATTTTGGTGATTTCCCTTTTCTTAATGGTGTTGCTGTAACTCTCTACTTTCTCTGGTTTAGGACCAGAATATGATTATGTGAGAGTTCTAAATCGTGCTCTCCCTGATGACATCCGAGTTACTGGATGGTCTCCGGCTCCTATTGACTTTCATGCAAGGTTTATGTGTTACCTTTTTTGTATCTCCTTCGTTCTGGTGTTGACTATTCCCGCTCGTAAGACTGCAGAATACCTTTGTGTGTTGCTTATCGTTTTTAGTTTCCTTGTGTACAGGTTCAGTTGCTCTGCTAGAGAATACAAATATTTCTTTTGGAGACAAAATCTGAATCTCTCGGTGCAGTAATCTCTACTCTTTGTTAATAAAGTTCAAAGAATTCAAAAGTGAAACAATGTAGATGATCATTTTGATTCACATCTTCCTCTAGGCCATGGACATTGCTGGGAAGAAGTTCATCGGAGAGCATGATTTTAGGAACTTCTGCAAGATGGACGTGGCAAATGTGCATTGCTATACACGAAATGTTACTTTCTTTGATGTCTCTCCTTGTCAAAATAGGTCGGCTTTGGTAAAATGCACATTCAAGCAAATCTTTTGTTCCTTATTTGATGACTGCTGACTGCATTAGTATTCTTTAAACTGATTTTGGATGCTATAAAGGATGAGGTTCAACTACGTAAGATTATTCAGGAACGAATGGTAGACCATTAGGTCATAGGGTTATGACTAATAGAATTGGATAAATTATAGGGCAGACCAAATCATGTTCTAGAAGTCACAGGAACAATAGAAAATTTTGCATCCTCCAGGGCACAATGGCACCCACTGTTAACCTCACTCCAGTCGCTAGTTTATATACCCCTATTATTATCTGATCTTTTACTTTTTATTTTCGTCTTTTGGTCCAAAAACCTCCAATGTCCTTGTTTTTCTTTGTGAAGTCATGAGGGTGATCAGCTTTGCACATTTACAATGAGAGGCAGTGCTTTCCTGTGGCACCAGATCCGCTGCATGGTTGCGGTGCTATTCATGATTGGGCAGGGCGTTGAATCGGTTGATGTATGTACTTGTTGGGGGCCTTCATGTTTGTTCCAATTTCCATTTCCAGTTCATTCCAACCCTTACTTAGGTGTTTATATTTTCTTCAGTTGTTGTTTCTGCAATGAACTGAATGGTACTTACGCAGGTGATAGACACATTGTTGGACACCAAGAAAACGCCAAGAAAACCTCAATATCTGTTGGCCTCTGAGATTCCCTTAGTCCTCCGTTCATGTGAATTTGAAAATGTTGACTTCATATGTTCTCCAGGTAAACAAGTCTGATGGAGATATCTTGGAAGTGGTTTTAGATTCAGTAGATATGATACTAACAACCCTTATTTCATGCCTAAAGGCGCTGCAGAGTCACTTCGGTCTCACTTCAAGAATGAGTCGTTGACATACCAATTAGAGTCTGTGATTTATCAGGAGGCTCTCCGGAACTGTTTACCACCATGCAATGGTATGATATATAAGTATCTCATTTACCGTAAGTATTAAGATGACTTCTATGAAAGAGAGAATCAACTCAAAATGTTCAGTTTCGACAGAACAAAGCTCATGCAATGATGTAGAAAAAAAGAAGAAACGAACAGAACACGTTCCCCTATTATCTCGACCAACTGAGCGTAAGTCTTCTTCGATTTCTCGCTGCAACATGTACATATGGAAAGCTCATATGTCCTCTTACTTTTTTCTTGTTCCTGCAGCATCGTACGAAGAACGAGCTGCGAAAATGAAACCAAGGAAACAAGAAACTTGTCATGTGTAGTGTAAGTGTAAGGGGCATGTGGGCGACCGTCATCAAAGAATAGAGAGGTTTTCAGTCTATTGTTTGTTGTATCAGTTGATTATTTTACAGTTTCGATTGATTTCATATTATAAAGATTAATTCTAACTCATGATTATAATTTACATGAAAATTTCTTTAAAAATGTCTATAGTTGTGGTATCAAGGCTTCTATTATGTTTAACTAGGTGCTACCCCACGCAACGCCTGGGTTGTGGTGTAGTTGGCACTTTTTTATTTTTTTTGGTCTTTTTCGTTTTCTGTTTTGTATTATTTCGTTTTAATTAGGCATATATGGGTTTCGCAGTCACTTGTATTTATACACTATATGTTTATACCATTTCGTTTAGAAGTGGACAATTATGACGTTTATTTTTTTATGAATTATGAGGATGTTGTTTCTTGCTTTTGAGGATCTAATCTTATCATTGACTGATATTGTTCCCAATACATTTATTGTATTTTAGATTTTCTAATTAACTGCTTATGTAAACCCTTCATACGTTGATGTTGCAATAATAAGTTATTTTTTAAAAATAATTATCTTCCGTGTAAGTGATTATGTTTGTATGCCCATATTTTGGTCTAATATCAATAAGATCGTTTTTGTTTTTCTTTAGTTGGCTTTGAAACCAATTTTAATTTGAGTTAAGCAAATAATGAGTCGAATCATGGTGTTAATAAGTAATATAAATTCTTATGTATATATATTGTATATATGTGACTATAAGTTTAGCTAACTAAAAAATTCTGTAATATTTAAATATAATCTTGAACATATATATATATATATATATTATTTTTGGGAGGAACGTATGAAATTATTGGATAGAAGTTATTTTTTGAGTTAAATGACCTTTTATGCCTTTAAAGTGAGTTGAATATTAATAAATTTTTATATGTGTCTTGACTTTTTTAAAAAGGAATACCAAGTGTTTCCTTCCAAATTTGAAGTAATATAATATTTTAGTTTTTTTATATGATTTTATGAACTTCAATGTAAAGGTTTTTCAAAGTAATAAGTACACTCACACTGATTGAGTTATAAAATTTGGAGAAATGTTTATTTCGATTAATCATCTGCTCTTTTAAATATATTAAATAACTATGTTGTTGTTCCTACAAATAGGACAACATATGGAGTTAATCAATGGAAATGGAACTTGTGATTGCAAGACAAAATGCTTATATATATTATGTTACACATTGATCGTTTAAAAATGAATAGGAACATTTAATTCTCAAATAAAGTTGATTTTTTTGTTAAAACCAACATATGTGAATTTAAATTTAACTATGCAAATTTGAAAAATAAATATGAATAGATTAGAAAGGCAAGAAATATAAAAGAAATATTTTATTTTTATAGAAATATATAAAATTTGAAAACAATATTAAATATATATAATACTTTCTAAATTAAAATATAGAATCAAACTCTTACAAGTTACAACACATATGAGATATAACAACATTTGATATTGGTGGGAGAGGAGGAGAGAATGATTACTATAAGATGGTAATCCAAATAAGATAATGGAGATGAATCTTTAAAAAATAGAACAATGTAATATATATATATATATATATATATATATATATATAATACTTTCTAAATTAAAATATAGAATCAAACTCTTACAACATATGAGATATAACAACATTTGATATTGGTGGGAGAGGAGGAGAGAATGATTACTTATAAGATAATAATCCAAATTAGATAATGGAGATGAATCTTTAAAATAAGAACAATGTAAAATATATATCATGTAGTCTCTAAAATTAAAATTTAGCATTAAAAATTTACAATGATATTTCATTTGTTTTTTACAACCCATACAAAAAAACAAGAAATCAAAAATAAAATAAAAACGAAAAATGATTTGAGGTATTGTAGAAGAGAAAGAGAGAATGTGAAAATTAGATAGTAAAATAATGTCAATATGAGAGAATGAGAGATTGAGAGAATGCTTATTTATATGATATATAAGAAATGATGGAAGTTACATTTTGAATTATGAAGTTACAATAGTAATTTATTGTGTTTGAATAAAATTAAGTGGTAGAATATGATTAATGCATAATTTATTTTATTTTCAGTTATAATTTTATTTTAATGTGCGAGTTAAATGTATTGTGTTTATTGGGTCTTAAATATTGTTTAAAGCAATTAAAAAGCAAATAAAAAATAAAAAAAATTAGAAAACTTTAAATGAAAATCAACCAATAAGGAGAGACCAAAACCTTACTTTTATATATATGATATACTGCTTTAAACTTTGAAATGAGAAATATATTATAAACAATAATTTTACATGAGAAATATATTAATTTAGCCAACCAAAATATGAATATTAGTTTAGCCAACCAAAATAATTAAACAATATCAAAATTTAACCAAAAACATTTTCTCTTGTAAGATAAATAAGTTAGTAGGATGAATGAATTAATTTACAATTATTCAATAGGAGTTACATTTGAGTTAAATGAAAAAACATGCCTTTAATTATAAATAAATATTTTAATTTTTTATAACCTAAAATAAAAGGAATACCAAAGGGCTGAATGAAAATTCACATGATTTGGTTGTTTGTTGATATAAACTCAACACTTACACATAATATTTCAAAATAAAAAATATTACTTTTTAAGTGACAAACTAAATTAGTTTTCTTATAAAATTATATAAATTCTTCAATCTCAATAATTTTTAAAACCCCAAGGATAACTTATATTTTTTTGGTTTTTTTTTTTTGTTTTTCACTCATCAATTTAATTTATAGTGCTAGATTTCATACTAATGGTTTCATTTTTAGAGAATTTAGTTAAATGGTATTTTTAAAATTATATTTTATTTTTATATTTAAGTTCCAGTTGAATATTTCTTTTTTGGAACATTTTTTTTTTGATTAAACACACAAAAACCAATTGTTTAATTATGTTCTTTTTGTTTTCAAAAACCTCAAATCATAAAAATATATATAAATTATATTGATCTTTGCAGATTAATCAATTGGATCACAAAAAAAAAATAGTCTTTATAAATAGAGTTGATAGACTTTACAAAAAAAAATAGACTTTACAAAACAAAATAGACTTTACAAATGGATAAATATGTTGATCTTTAAATATTATATTGATCTTTATAAATTATTAAAAATGATACATGAATATGTGAGATAACCAGAGACATAATAGATAATTAGATATGGATCATTTCAACTTTATGATCTTATTGTGTGGTGAATATTGTAAGAAAGTATGAAAATAATGACTTATAAGATGTTAATATAAAATAGAAAATGGAGATAAACCTTTTAGAAGATTAAAAAATTAAAAGATATATATATATAAGATCTACATATCATACAAACTCTAAAACTAAGCTTTTACAATGATATTTGATTTGATTTTTTATAACCCATACAACAACAATAACAAAAAAAATACAAAAAAAAACAAAACAAAACAAAAAGAGATTTGAGAGTAGTGGAAGAAGATGAGAGAATGAAAGAGTGATAGACTAAGAGAATAATAATGGGTATTCATAGGAAGAGAAATAATGAAAAATTACATTTAGAAAAATGAAAGTTACAATTCTAATTTATTGTTTTTATTTAATACAATTGATTAATACAACTTAGTGGAGAAATAAAGTTAATGCATAATTTATAGGGGGAATTCATATGATTTCAGTTTTATATTATGTGAGTTAAATGTGAAAATTAATTATTTTTAAATTTGTGTTTTAATATAAATATTTTTTTGTTAAAAATGCATTGTCAAGTGGACCAATAAGGAGAGAGTGAAACCTTACTTTTATATATATGACTAGGGGTTTCATATAGTCAAACCGATCGGTTTCAGTTTTTAAGTCGGTTTGAACCCACCCGAACGGTAAACCGAACAAAATAATGGTCAATTAATGCATGGAAATCGAAATCCAACCAAATTAACAAAACGTTGATTTGGTTTAGCATAGATGCCTAATAGAGAAGAAAACTCAGATTCCATCCCTATTGATGATCTCATTCCTGATATACTCTCGAGGCTGCCTGCAAAGTCAATCGCGAGGTTTCGCTGCGTGTCAAAGCTATGGGGGTCCTTGCTTCGGAAGCCATACTTCACCGAGTTGTTCTTGACTAGGTCCTCGGCTCGTCTACGTCTCTTAATTGGGGTAAAAAATGAATGGAGAGGTGAGTGGTTTTTCTTTTCGTCGCCTCAGCCTCAGAATCCGTCCTCTCTTTTTGTCGCCGCTGATTTTCATATGAAGATGTCTTTTGACTTAAATTACTACGAGAGTTGTAGATATGCCTCTGGTTTGCTCTATTTCCCTAGAATACATATCTCCAAGGAGGATAATTATAAGGATGCAATGCAAGTGATATGTAACCCTAGCACCGGACAGTATGAGATCTTACCTAAACCGAGGGGAAAGTACAGACTGGATGATGGCTTTGGTCATGCACAGTAGTGTCAATTTTCATCATATCCTGACTTTAGGAACTGAAAAACTGAGGTGGAGGACGATCCAATCTCCCTCATATATTCATTATCATCAACCTAGAGGTAATGGGATATGCATCAATGGGGTTTTATATTACGTTGGTAAGGGAGCTTATTTAAGTGACTGTTTTATAGTTTGCTTTGATGTCAGATCAGAGAAATTTAAGCAGCTTCAAGCTCTTCAATGCTTTTATGGTTGGTCTACTAAATTCATAAACTATAAGGGTAAATTAGGTGTGATTGATTTTGACTTGAGGGGTGAATATGGTTGTGGATTTCCCCTTACGTTACATATGTGGGTACTAGAGGATACTGAGAAACGAGAATGGTCTAAATATGCCTACACTTTGAGGACTGAGAATAAAGTTGTTAAGGATGACGATTTTATTAGGGTTGTTGGGGCGACGGCTTCAGGTGAGATTGTTTTAGCCAAATATGATAATGCATGTGAATCGTTTTGTATTTTCTATTTTAATCCCGAAAGGAACACTCTCCAATATGTTGAAATCCAAGGTCTTAGACAAGAAGGGGTAGAATGGTCTAACGATTATCATGAAGTCTTTGTAGACCATGTAGAGGATCTTCACTTTGATGTTATGAAGACACCATATACTGCAACATCTATAAGCCGACCAGAACAAAAGCACATCAACATCATCTGAAGAAGATCATCAAGTGAGGTTCCCTTGCGCACCTGCAACAAGATCGTGGTACGTTTGAGAGAGAAAGAAAATTAATATTATGTTCTGTGTCTTTTAGAAGATGGTTAATTAATTATAGGTGTCAAAACTTGATAGCTCTCAGTATCAGCTAAAATCTCTCTATTTTGGGCTGAAGTCTTCTTAATATATATAATAGAGAGTCTAAGCTATTTTGCTTGTGGATGTTATACTTCTCATTTACAGGTTTCATGTTAGATCTATCACTCTTGGCTTTGGTATTTTGTTCTTTCTAGCTTCGTGTTGTCCATGTCCTCCTATTGAAGTGGGTTTGAAATAAAATAGAGAAGCAAGACGGAACCCAAAGACATGACTCGCGCATTCACCCATGAAGAAACCAAAATCCGAGGGTGCCCGGTCATGTAAAAACGACATTGATGTACGTAGTAGAACAAGAGCATCGATGTCCGCAATAATTTTTGGTTTAGTTTTATGAACAAGAAAGCAACAAGAGCGGACGATGGGTATGTATGTGCATGATAATGATGCAAAGTACGTATTTGCACCTTAGACCTGCCATGTAGCCAAAACGAAAAAAACGTAAGCAATCGAGCCATTCGTGAGATATCAAATAGCTTTAGCATTGTATGTGCATGATAATGATGCAAATTATCATTTATGCCATTCGTGAGATATCAACCCTTTTTAGTTTTGGGTTTAATTTTTGAAAATAATCAGTTTTACCCATTCATGATTGTATATAAAATATATTCCCTAAAAAGTATATAAAATTTTTCAATGAAATATTGGTTTTTGGAGTTTTATATATGGTTTTCATCAAATTTTCAAACGTAATATTCTAAATATGAATGGCGATGGATTTTTTATTTTTCTCCCTTTTTTTTTTTTCATATTTTTGCAAAATCTGAAAACCAAAAACCACATCTAATCCAAAAATTATTTAACAACTTACAAACATAATTGACATTCGTATATTTTTACAGAATTTTTAAAAAGTAAATAATCTACACATGCATGAAAATTTATTTATGTTTATTTGTGTGGTCAAACAGAATTATGATTACTAGGGTTTTTCTTTTGGCCAAACCGAATTGACTAAACCCTTTATTTAATTTCTTTGGGAGAAGAGCCTGCGGCCCCAAAATCCATAAGCAAACACACGACACGATCATGAATAGAGGAGAAAACTCAGATTCCATCTCTATTGATCTGATTTCTGATATACTCTCGAGATTGCCTGCGAAATCAATCACGAGGTTTCTCTGCGTGTCGAAGCTATGGGGATCCTTGCTTTGCGAGCCATATTTCACCGAGTTGTTCTTGACTAGGTCGTTGGCTCATCCACGTCTCTTAATTGGGGTCAAACAAGACGGTGAGTGGTTTTTGTTTTCGGCGCCTCAGCCTCAGAATCCGTCCTCTCTTGTTGTCGCAGCTGATTTTCATATGAAGATGTCTTTTGACTTAATTTACTACGAGAGTTGTAGATATGCCTCTGGTTTGCTTTATTTCCCTAGCATACGTATCTCAAAGGAGAATAATCATGATACGTATGATAAGGATGAAATGCATGCGATATGTAACCCTAGCATGGGACAGTATGCGATCTTACCTGAACCGAGAACAACATACAGAGGGGGTGGTGGCTTTTTAGGGTTCGATCCAATTGCCAAACAATTCAAGGTTTTGGTTAATGGTCGTTATATCCTGACATTAGGAACTGAAGAACTGAGATGGAGGACGACAGAATGTCCCTCACATCCTTATAGTGGATTTAGGGGTAATGGGATATGCATCGATGGAGTTTTGTATTACTTATGTTACGACGAGGATTGTGGGTATACTTTTTTGAGTTGTTTTGATATTAGGTCTGAGAAGGTTGAGTTTGTAGATCCAGGCACCTGCGGTATGAATGAGATTACTACATTGATAAACTATAAGGGTAAGCTAGGGTTGATTAATATGGAGAATGATTGTCATGATGGTGGATTTCCCCTTAAGTTACATATGTGGGTTCTAGAGGATATCGAGAAACGGGAATTCTCTGCATATGTCTACACTTTAAGGACTGATGAGGATAAAGTCGTTAAGGATGACCAGTATATTTCCGTCGTTGGGGCGACTGCTTCAGGTGAAATTGTTTTGGTGAAGGATAATGCATCTGCACCGTTTGATGTTTTCTATTTTAATCCCGAAAGCAACATCCTCCGAAGTGTTGAAATCCAAGGTATTACTAGACAAGACGGTGTAGAATGGTCTGACGATTATCATGAAGTTTACGTCTTTGTAGACCATGTAGAGGATCTTAACTTTGATGTTACGAAGACACCATATGCTGCAACATAATCAATGCATCAAGTGAGGACGGACCGTTGCTCACCTCCAACAAATTTGATACCCTTGCTCCCCAAATCACATAAAAGCTCTCCTCCATGTAAACCTCATGTAATCTTGATGGTTCAGTGTTTTTTTATTCAAAGTCATGGCTGGAGTTGTTGCTCTTCTTAAAACACAGTCTTTTAGCTATTTTTGCTTCTCACTTTGTTTGGCTTGGCTATTTTATTGGTTTGGTTTTAATTTCGGTTTAAATTTACTTCGGTATGAAAAAAAAAACAAAACAAAACCGGGTCAATTAAAACCGTTGTACCAATTAATTTGGTGAAAAGCTCGTGAATGGAATGGCTCGTGTCTACATGGAGACGATGATACAGAGATGCGTCACCTTCTCTCAAATCAAACAACTCCAATCTCATTTCCTCACCGCCGGCCATTTTCAATCTTCCTTCCTCCGTTCTCGTCTTCTCGAACGCTGCGCAGTTTCACCGTTCGGAGACCTTTCATTCGCCGTAAAAATCTTCCGTCACATCCCGAAACCTTTAACCAACGATTGGAACGCCGTCATCCGCGGATTCGCCGCTAGTCCTCATCCGTCGCTCGCGTTTTCATGGTTTCGTTCCATGTTGCGGCAAACTTCATCGTCGGCTATATGTAGAGTCGATGCTTTGACTTGCTCTTTCACTCTTAAAGCTTGTGCGCGTGCGCTTTGTTCTTCCGCTACGGTTCAACTTCATTGTCAGATTAGTCGTCATGGGTTTTCCGATGACGCGCGTCTCGGTACTACGTTGCTTGATGCTTACTCTAAAAATGGAGATTTGGTTAGTGCGCACAAGTTGTTCGACGAAATGTCTGGGAGAGACATTGCGTCGTGGAATGCGTTGATTTCGGGGTTAGCCTCGGGGAATAGAGCGAGTGAGGCGTTGGAGTTGTATAAACGAATGGAAATAGAAGGAATCAGAAGAAATGAAATAACTGTTGTTGCTGCTTTGGGAGCTTGTTCTCACTTGGGTGCTGTTAAGGAAGGTGAAAACATCTATGGTTACTTTAAAGATGCAAACTTGGATCATAACGTGATTGTTAGCAACGCGGCTATCGATATGTATTCGAAATGCGGGTTTGTTGATAAAGCTTTCCAAGTGTTTGATCAAATCACGGGTAAGAAGAGCGTTGTTACATGGAACACTATGATCATGGGGTTTGCAGTACACGGAGAAGCGCATAGAGCGCTAGAGGTTTTTGAGAAATTGGAGGTTAATGGTATCAAGCCTGATGATGTCTCATACTTAGCTGCTTTAACTGCTTGTAGACACGCAGGATTAGTGGAGTACGGGACATCAGTGTTCAACAACATGGCTCGTAACGGGGTGGGGCCTAACATGAAGCATTACGGTTGTGTGGTTGATCTGTTAGGCCGTGCAGGAAAGCTGAGAGAAGCACACGACATCATATGTTCGATGTCGATGGTTCCGGATCCTGTTTTGTGGCAGAGCCTCCTTGGAGCTTCAGAGATTCACAATAATGTCGAAATGGCTGAGATAGCTTCTAGGAAAGTGAATGAGATGGGTGTTAACGACGACGGGGATTTTGTGTTGCTATCAAACGTTTATGCAGCGCAGGGACGATGGAAGGACGTTGGACGAGTGAGAGATGATATGGAGACCAAACAAGTGAAGAAAATTCCCGGTCTTAGCTACATAGAAGCCAAAGGAACGATTCATAAATTCTACAATGGTGACAAGATCCATGAGCAGTGGAGAGAGATTTATGAGAAGATCGACGAGATCAGGTATAAAACAACCACATCTAACAGCTGCGATTGGCAAAACTCTAATGCTTTTGGATTTATTTTAACTTCTTGGGTTTTGGTTGATGAGGTCAGGTTCAAGATAAGGGAGGAGGGTTACGTGGCACAGACGGGACTCGTGTTGCACGACATTGGAGAGGAAGAGAAAGAGAACGCTTTGTGCTATCACAGCGAGAAATTGGCGGTGGCCTACGGACTGATGATGATGGATGGTGTGGAAGAGGAGAGTCCGGTGAGAGTTATAAAGAACCTGAGAATTTGTGGGGACTGTCACGTTGTTTTCAAACATATTTCAAAGATTTATAAGAGAGAGATCATTGTTAGGGATCGAGTTCGATTTCATCGGTTCAAAGATGGTTCATGCTCTTGCAAAGATTATTGGTGACGTTACAAAGTTAAAGGTGGTGATGATTAATTGATTATGTTATTTTTCATGAAAATCTCGAACACTACCTCTTATGGGTAATGAGGATGACAGTGTGAAACAACAATACCATATTACAATGTTTAATTTTAACAAGGTATAAAACAACGTCAATGAAACTAGATCACAACACCGAGTGAGGGCACGCGAAGCCTCTCTTAACACCAATTTTACGGGCTACCGTTGTTATGTGGATGACTCCTAAAGATGATGATGGTTTTGTACACTTTCTCATGATCCATCGCCTACCATGGGAGCTGCCAACCACCGGCGAAGTCTTTTTCCCCTCCATCCCGAAGTGGAAGCGCTTGTTTGGGCTATGAATGCATGATAAGTCAAATAAATATTTTTCTCTAATCTTTACAAACAAATCAACATTCTAACAATGATTTTGGTCCGAAACTCTGATCTTAGTTTTAAAGGGTACTCCGTAAAAGCTGACCACTTTTTTTTGAGTGATGAGTATTTTCTGAATGTTTATCTGTTTGTTTGAAGACTTCAAGAGAAGTGATGGAGACGATTTGTAAATATATTTGAGGAGGCGAGGAAAGCCATGAGATGAGAACAAAACACTTGGCAAAGATGACATTTGGATTTAACCCTTTAAAAAAAAAACTTTTGGAAAATATTTGGCGCTAATAGTAATGGTGGCATCGTTGCAGGTGATCATTCTTAACTATAAAATTCAGATCATCTATTTATTGGTTATTACTATTTTAGTGCAAAGTGGGATTTTACGTTGTTAATTTGGTCTATTTATCTCGCTTATTACTGTTTTTCTTACATCACCAATTTATTTTCACTTATATCTCAAATTCTCATTTAGTATAAATGTCTTATCAAAATATTATCTTCCATTGTAATTCTTTACAAAATCAACAAAATCTTTTTTTTTTCCAGTAACAGAATACTGTTTTTCAGTGAAAGTTTAAACAACACCTTCTCTTCTAATTCTCGACTCTCTTATATTTTCATTAAACTAAAATTTCAACTCATTTAAATTTTAGTTTATTCTTTGCCTTCTCTCACTCGGCATACTAAATTCCAAAACATTACAAAACCAAAAAAAAAACAGATACCCCAGTAATTGTTGGTGGTACATCATAATATGTGAATTATTTGTTTTAACATTTGTTGGTACTACATAAGATGTTGAAAATTTTGATTCAACTTGAGAGAATTTGTTTGCCGGCTTCATTTTTTTGAGGGTGTGGCCAGAAGATCAACTCCAAACAACATGCAACTAGTGGTTGCATCGGTAGTTATATCTTCTTGCATTGGTTGAACAATTTGGTCGGTAGCACAGTTTGGATTGGGCATGGTTGGGACTCTGTAACTCATTAGCGAACCATAAGAAACCTTGGAATCATCAACTACGTCATGATAAGACACATTCTTTGGAGAACTCATGTTCGATCGTCCAATTTGGTTGTCAGTCGAAAGAATGGATGATGATGAACCTATATATGAAGATAGTTAGAATGAGAAATAAATTTGCATAAGAAAGCTTTAGCTTGTGAAACAAATAAAGTTATAAGAAATGTGTCTTTACCCATTTCATGAAGGTGACAAGGGCTTTCTTTCTTGAGCAAAGTTGTCTTTAAAATATTTGATGAAGGCACTAAATGTTCAATTTCCCATGGTGAAAGTTTATCAGGTTTTTGTGGTGATACCTCGTCCCATTGCACCTTCAAAACAAAACATAGTTAATTACTGATATGTTATTGCTTACACACAAAAATGTATTTTAAACAAATATAATTAAAGTATGAATTATAAATACTTGTAGGCTTCGCCACTCTAAATTTTTCCAATGTGGGGAAAAATCTTTTACACCAATAACAATCCCAGAGTACCTTATATTGTGAAACAAAATGTGTTATATAGATAATGGGTTTTAGAAATGGAGAAAAGAAATGATGATTAAACATTACCTTTTTCAGAAAAATCCTCACCCTCGCACCGCATCTTAAATCTTGAACCGAAATTAAATTTATTCTTCAATGCATCTACAAACTTGTCATATCTAACAACAAATTGACTTGCCCTGAGATTATATCAAAAACCAAAATGTAAACATACTTGTTGAAGAAACTAATCCGCATTATTTCGATAGAATAAAAATCAAGTAGTTTTCATTAAAAAAAAAAAGAAATTAAGTAGTATTTTGAAATATACCTTGGCTTATAAACCACAATGAACATACAATTGGTATTGAATGCATTTACTACAGAAGCAATGACTCCATGTAGCATACATTGCGCTGATATTACAGATGAAGGTATGTGGTCTATTTCGTACTTCGCTCGTCTAATGCCAACTAGCAGCTCTCCATTCTCTCCTCTAGAACGACAAAAATAATTAATATCAAAATCCAAAAACTAAAAGACATGTAGTAAGACGGAAATATACTTAAGGATAATGAAATTGTCCCCAGCAGCTAATTTTTTTGATGTTACAAACGCAGTCCAGCCAGTGGTGAATAGATGCCTCCGCGGTGTACCTGAATGCAAAAATAAGATCATTATTTACTAATCAAATGGTCACTGATTTTTGATGAAAAAATAGTCAATACCTCTAAAGGTATGTTTAAATGTCCACTGATTATCATGAAGATCTTTTACGACAAGTTCTTGTGTAGGCACTGGTTGAGACATATCCTAAACCAAAAATTGAATATATATTATGAAACTTAAAATTCTAGTTTATTCAATAGAGAAGCGATGCAGAATTACCAGCGGCGGAAGACATTCAAGGGCATGTTTTTTAGGTAGAGATAATACACCATGTGTGCTAGTGTCGGACGCTGTTAGTGCTTTAGTAAAAGAACAAACCATTGGCTTTCGATTACCATCATTAGTAATTGGGATTACAACTTCCTATTACAAATTCATAAAATCGGTTAGGAAAAAATAAAGAAAATTACAATAAAGTTTGACATTAAATTTTAAACTTTTTACAACTCACTGTTGTATCTGGCATCAAAGAAATCTGAGCATAAACTTCATCCGTATTTTTTTCCATCTACAAAAAAAATAAGCACCAAATTATGTCTTTCTACAATGAAAAGAAAACTTACAAAATAAAATTGTATAGCTCATTTTTATTCCCATGAACTTAAAACACATACCTTAAGCTGAATAGAAATTACAGGACATGGAAGCTTCGAAGGCAGATTAATGTTTGGCCTCATTTCATCCAACAACACTTCTCTTGTTGATGTCTCAACCTGTAAATATTTCACAAACCATACAAAATACCAAAACATAGATTATACATATAAATACCAAAGTATTATATATATATATATATATATATATATATATATATACATACAAAGAGATAAAGAGACTCACAAGCTCAATATGCCCTTGAGGAAAGTAATAAACCTTTTCCCCGGGCTTTGGAAGATCACACAAAGGTCCAGCACATATATTCCACAATTGTTCATAAATATAACTCTTGGTTCCATCAACTAATAAATAAATAAATAAATATTATCAAAGAAAATTATTCATAGAAATATTAATAATACAAATTCCTTACTTATGCTTAATAGCTCTGGTTGTGAATTAATATCTTCATTATTTTTCATTAGTTTTTATCAAGGACCAATTTTCTGAAAATCATAAAGCAAGAAAATCATCAACAACATGTAAAGTGTATGGTTTAGGGAAAAACTATATTTTGGAAAGAAAATCTCCATCAGATATATGATTTCGAAGAAATGTTGATGTTGTATCTCATATGATATCGGGTAATAGTTTTAATTTAAGATTGAAAAAAATCAGACAAATAACGAAATTTTATTGTTTATCTATTTATATATAAATAAAGAATGTTATCAATAATGAAGGTTGATGATTTTTAGCCTTTCCCCATTAAAAACTATTTATTTGATAGATAAAAGAAATGAAAATTTGGAATTCCTGAGAATTCCTAGACTACAAAATATCATGATAAATCATAAAAATACATAATTAGCATCATACCAATGTTTAATGAAATTGAAAGAGATTCCTAATATTGGTGAAAGGTACTTCTACAAAGGAATACTCTTTTTTATTGATCTATTTTTTTGTGATTGATTTTGATTAGGACATACATCTATTTATAAGAAAATAAGACCTCATTAAAATTTAATTTGATTTGAACATGTTCAAGATCATTTTTGTTAGCTTACTATTACTTAAAAACACATGTGAGTAAATTACGAACCTACTAAAAACTTCGTCAACAAAACCCTAAAATTGCATATTGATTATATTAATAAATTTAAGATTATTGGCTATTTATTTGACCGAATAAAAAGGAAACTTCATAAATTTTAATTTCATTCAATTAACAAAAAAAAATAATGCTATAATATAACGGAACAACTTAAATGATATCATAAAAATAAAATCAGTCGTAAAGTAATTGAAAAATATTGATAAAAACTCATCATCTCACTTCTTCAAAGGTAGAGTTTATCTGTCTTAAGATTTGAGTTTTACCTTCACCATCGTACGATTATCTTCATGATATACGTTAAATATTTACAGACCAAAAAAAAGTAGGAATTTTTTAATAGATAGCCATAATTTTTCTAAATGTATAGTTATTGAACTAAAATTAGCGATAAATTCAGACATGATTCAAAAAGAGCATAATATATTTATAATATAATATTTTAATATGATAATACTTTTAAAAACATAGTTATTTGTTAAATATTGGTACTGTTAAAAACATAGTTATATGTTAAAGGAGCACAAATAAAAAAAGTATTTAAAATTTCAAAATGAGAAAAGAAGAAGTTTTGCATTAATGAGTTAATTTTCATATTAAAATTACTACAAGAAAACATATATGTTTCCACCGACCATACTCTGATCAATTTTAAAGTCGTCAATTTTTTTTGATAACGTCACAGTCATTCGGAAAAACAATCAGAAAATCGTAAGAATTTATAAAGAATGAGTATGGGAAATTCGTCCGAAAGAATGATATGTAGTGTTTTAGGGTCTTTTAACCTTCTGTTTATATTCTTTTTGAGTCTGTCATCGAGTTTTCACCCGTCTTTTGTGTCTTTTGATTCTTATTTTTAATCGTCAGCATGTGTTAGGAAGTAACATTGGAATTGGAGACTTTTGGATCAGTTCGAGGCAAAGAAAGGGAAGTTTTGCAGATAAGGAAGAAAGATCGATTGGTTCCTCCAAACGATCAATCGATCCTGTTGCAAATTGACCGATGTAAAAACCCCAAAGAAAAGGGACCGCTCCCTTCCACCGATCGGTCGTCCTCCACCTAAGACGTCGAGAAAACATTTCCTGAGACCGAAGGACTGATCGGTCTATACTATGGACCGATCGGTCCACCCTTCTAACGAGCCAAATCGGTTTTTTTTTTAACTGGATTTTACTTATATTTTATTATTTTGTAATGAGTATAACGTCTAATAAAACCAACTTTTCATGCCTTGTAGGAGATGGGGAAGAAGAGAGTACCCTCCACCAAGCACACCTCTACCAAAGAAGAATTCTTATGATAAGGATCATATGTTTGGTTATTTCCGCTGTTTGATTTGATTGTGGTTATATTGTTAGTCATTATGCACTCGTTTTAATAATTATATTAAAAAAAAACTGGTCGAGTCGTTTCAGATATGTGGTGTTTTTAGGGTCTTTTAACCTTCTTTATATATTTTTTTTGAATATTTTTATCGAGTTTTTGTCTGTTTTTTGTGTCTTTGAAGTCATGAGAATGTGTTAGGAAGTACCATTGGAGTTAAAGGCTTTTAGACCAGTTCGAGGCTGAAACGACCCGATCTATTTTTTTTTAATAAAAAATAAATAATAATAATAATAAATACTCTATAACTAGTGGTCTTATACCCACTAGCCACCTAACCACAAACACACAACAGCGGATAACAGAAACAATACTAATATCCAATAAATATCCAATAACAAATAGCCAATATCAAAGTATAGCAAAAATCCAATAACCAAACAACATGAAACATAGAACCACCAACCTAGCAATGTTCTAATGACCCAACTTTAACAACCTAGCAATGCCAGACAACAACTAATCGAGTCCCTAGAACATCTTTCTCTTCATTGCCTTGATTCCACGATCATACTTTGCCTTTACCTGCACCACAAACACAAATTGAGATGCATGAGTATTTAATAAACACTCAGTGAGACAATCATTCCATCGACTCGGCTATACACACAAGCAACTGAGATACCAATGTCCAAAACAAACAACAAACAAAGCAAACAAACCAGGAAGCAAACATAGTCTCGCTGGAAGGGAGGTGTCGACCGACACTGGCACTTGGTGTCGACCGACACTACCTCACAGTGTCGACCGATGCTGCTCACTGGTGTCGACCAACACCCTCATGGTGTCGATCAACACTGACTCTGCAATCGCGAACCGCTCGAATCCAAGAGTCGAATCTCGCTTCCCATCACCTCCAATCCGTCCAATACTCAATCCCAAGGCCATATGAATCCGTAGGAATCCTATAGAAACCATAACAAGCAAGAAAACACCACAAAAAACACCAAAGAAGCAAGACAAAGGAAATTTCATGCTTAGCTCAGTCGTGGTCATGCTCTCACCTCTTTGCAGGAAGATTCTGACCAACAGCAACGAATACAACCCTTCTAACAAGCTTCTAGCTCCTTCTGAGCTTTAGATCTCACAAGAACAACCCAGAAATCTCACAATCTCTCTAAAACTCTTAAGAACACTTGTTTTCTCTCTTTTCTCTCAAAAACAAGAGAAACGGCGACAACACAACCTTCCCCAAATCCCTTTTATGTCGACAAAACACTTAAATCACTCGGTTTAATGGTTTTCCCTAAACCAAACCGATCTAAATCGAGCTGGTCGAACCAGAGAATAATGGGGTCGATCGACACTACCCTTGGTGTCGATCGACACCCATCCCTAAAACGCAAAGTTTGGTTCGCGGATGTTACAGAGGCAAAGAAAGAGAAGTTCTGCAAACAAGGAAGAAAGATCGATCGGTCCTTCCAAGTGATCGATCGATCCCGTTACAAAGTGACTGACGTAAAAAAATCTGAAGCAAAGGGACTGGTCTGAGACCGAAGGAATGAAGGTCGACCCTTCTGACGAGCTGAATTGGTTTTCCTTAACCGAATTTTACTTCTATTTTCTGTATTGGCTATAAAAAAACCCTCAAAACCTAAGACACGGTTTACGTTCTTTTCTGAGTTTTTTGTGCAACACTTGAGACCTTTTGAAGCTATTTTTGGAGATTAGAGATTCATTCATCTTTTTAAAAAATTTGGAAAAGAATTATAAACTCTTTGCTTTTTATTTCATCAATCTAATTATGTTTTCCTCATTTCTTTGTGTTGTTAATTTCAATATGTGTGACTAGTTCCCCTAATTGGGTTTTAGGGTTCTAAGTAGGAGATTCAATAATTTAATGGTTTAGTTGTCTACTAGGGAAATCTATTTCTTTGTGGTTTTTTGATTCATATGATTTTAATTTTAGAATAGAATTGAGCACCTTGTTCTAGATTCTAGGTTTTTCTATACATCAAAAGTGTTCGATAGAATGCCTGAACTAATATGAATTGAGCAATATTTCTCTAGCCTGCGAAAGTTAATGTGATGGAATATTATGAACTAAGTGGACTTATTTGATAATGCAAATTTGATAAGGGGGTTACAAATGAAAGTTTAGTGATTGAGTAGTCAAATTTAGTGACTAATACCTTGAAAGAGGATTAATCGAATTTTGTGTTCATGTTTAAGAACGGTTGTCAATTATTGAATTCTTTGTTTCATTTTATCCATTACTCATGTATCTCTAAAATACCATATGAGTATATGATCCAATGTTTTAAATCTCATAAATTAAATTGTTTTATTTCTTTGCATTTTTATTTTACAATTTTGAAAACCAACAAACATTCATTCGTTTTAGCTATTTACAGATCTCGAAAATCTGTAGTATATCATTGATCCTTGTGTATTCGTCTCCACATATATTGTCTCACAGTTAAGTGTATCGAGTAATTACTCGAACAATGAAAGAACATCACAAAATTATCAGAAAAACCGTGACACATTTTATCGTTGGTTTTTATATCCGGCAAGTTTCGAACAAACTTTTAAAATCGTCTAATGTCATTGAAATCTCTCACTCATTAAAGCAAGTCATTGTATTTGATTTAGCAGGTCCAAAATAATTAAATTTACTGTATCATTTTTAACTAGTGTCTAACAGATTTGGAGAAAATAGTCAAAACTATTCAAGATTTCAAACCATCACGTTGAAAAACCAAACAAATTTGGTTGCATGTATTCGTTTTTGACAAGCTTGTGACGAAAAATTAGGCCTAGGTATTTGATTACATGGATTAGATCTGGATCGGTTCTTTCCGGCTTTGGAGTTTTGGGTCAAGAGGTTAAGTTCCTCTTCGGTTATGTGAAATTATTGGTTTGGTGCAATTTGGATTCGAGTATATTTTGGATTCGGACCCGAGTTTTTGGGTCATCGGTTTTAGTACCAAATTTGCTTACACTTCGGATTAGTTACTTTATATCCGAATTACCCTAAAAGTATAAACTACTTAAAAATTGTTATTGTAGTACCTAAATATACTTGAATTTTTTGAAATTACATTATATATCAAAAATATATATATATATATTATCCAAATATATGTAAATTACTAGAAAATATATATGTAAATTACTAGAAATTTTTTATTATGTTTCTCCAGATCTAGGGATTTAGGTCTCATTAGGGTATTTTGCCAGTTTTGGTTTGGTTTGATACCTCTATTTTGGTTTGGTTTTGAGTCGGGTCTTCAGTTATGGGTTTTTTGTCGGCATTAATTTTTCTCACAAAAAATCTCATTTCCGGAAATCAACAATGTTATCTAGATGTAATCCTAATTTCTAAGAGAGCCTAAAGCGAAACTCAAATCGTAAACAATAAATATCAACAACACGCTTGAAATATACTCCCTCCATTTCAAATATAGCATGTTTTAGTGAAAACACACATATTAATAAATAATTACTTTTAAAAAATTTAACCAATTATAAACAAGTGTGCATAATGTAAAATATAAATTTAATCTAAAAGTTGCATAGAAAGTTGGAAACATCCTATATTATGAAACAAAAATACTTCTCTAAAATTCTATATTATAAAACGGAGGAAGTATTAATTTGGGTTTTAGATTTTATTATTGAATTGATATATTAATTTATTTTTGAGTTCTTTAAAATTATAAAAAATAGAATTTTTAGTTTGAAAAATATTTTTGGATTTTTAGTATAATTTCTTCATAAATATTCAACAATTTTTTCGACAAAGTTTTCCATCAGTACATGTTGTTTTCGACGAATTTGTGATTTTAATTTTCAAAATATGAGTATTTGTTGTATTGAAAGAAGTTGTATCATCTACGTAACCAAAGTGATTTCAAACTAACAATATATAAAAAACACTCTCAGTTCTAAAATACGGTGGTGAATGAGGAAAGACTTAGGTTGTTGGTTCATAAATTTTAATTGATTTATTATTCTACATATAATTTAGAAATTCTCACATATTTTAAAATTAGTCATGTGGATTTTAAAATAACCAGATTAATATATTACCATCGTAATTGAGTTCACAAGCTGAGAGAGGGTGATAGGAAGGGGATCATGCATGGTTGGGCGAGGGTGAACGGCTGATTTCATCGATTTATATAAATAACTTTGTGTTAAGGAAAACGAGATGGTATTAAAAGCTCTACAAGACTCATCTCAAGGGGAAAGATGATCAAAACAAAAACACGAGTATGGAATCTAGACCGCAAGAAGAAATCTACTTTGGAGGAAGTTATAAAATGTAACATTACCACATATTATGAAGTGTAACATTGCTTCTTCATGGATTAATAGCTCCTTAACTAATTACAAGAGAGTTAGTGTTTCATGCTAGAGACGCTTTTCCAAGCATAGATGAGTGATGCGCTATGTTGCATTTTGTAAGCACTTTAGACTTTACAAAACCTGCATATTATCAGAGTGGTATTAATCTCAGACAATGTATCCGACGATAGAGGCAACTAATAACCATCAGGATTAACCAAGTCTCCTTGGTCCAGTGGTAAAACAAGAAAAGTCCCGCCATCTGTATTCAAATAGCATTAACCATCAAGATTGGTCAAGGTATTATTATCTCTAAAGAGAAATTCATGGCATAAATAAATAGGTTTAACAGATGGGATGGTCATCGAATAGCAGTTTCTACTAATAAAGTGGCGCATCATTGTTTTTTTTTCCTTCTTTGTAGTAATTTGTTTTAGACTCGACGTTTGCTTCTTAAAAAAAAAATTTATTTTTGACTAATGATCATTCTGCAAATTTTGTTAAACAATTTTATTTTATTTATACCTTGCGATTTATGTAATTGTGATATACAGACTTGAGTCATATTTGTTTTTTTTTTTTTTTTTTTTTTTTTTTTTTTTTTTTTTTCTTTAAAATGTTAGTTTCATAAGTATTCAACTAATATTAGTACTAGGTTTTGAACCCATGATATATTTTGATGAAAATTATATATAATTGATGATGGTAATAAAATATTATCTTATAAAAATATTTAAATTAGTATTAAAGAAAAAAATTAAATTTCAGATACACAATTTTTTAAAATATAAAAATCAGTTGTGTTATAATATCAAATCTGATAAATAAAAAAATCATGAACTTAACTCGACGTCCAGGCGAGGCGAATCAAACTGATGACCTCACATATCCTAAACCAATTATTTGACCACCAAAAAAATAAAACAATTTTATCATCATGTATTTAACTCGTTTTCATATTTAATTGATCGCTATCACCTATATTTTCGTGTTTTTTATTCAATGTTTTCTTATTTTTCATATTCTTTCTAGTCATTTTCATTATCAAATTTTGTGGTAATTGTCATCGTTACTTTTACCGTCTGGTTCTTTGTTATACTCTTTTTCTTCTTCTTCCTTGTCAACTTCTTCACATTTTTCCACTTAAAACCCTTTTTTTAGACTACCACACAACTTGTTAACCCATCAAACTCCAATAACAAAATCATTTCTTTTCTCACAAAAATAAAAAATAAGATAAAAAATAAAAAATTAATGAAAGAATATCAACTCATCTATATAATCATACACAAAAATATGTTTTACAGCTCATAAGAAATAAAAAGCACAAACGTAGATAAATAAGATAATTTATGTTTTACAGCAATATTTATAATATTTTAAACTTTTAAAAGGTTTCAAAATATAAAATTTGAACCTTTTAAAAAGTTTCAATACTTATAATATTTTAAACTTTTAAAATTTAAAAATTATAAAATTTAAAAACTTTTTAAAAGCTAAAAACTTTTAAAATCTATATATGATTGATGATGGTAATAAAATATTATCTTATAAAAAAATTTAAATTAGTATTAAGAAAAAAAAATTAAATTTCAGTTGCACAATTTTTTAAAATATAAAAATCAATTGTGTTATAAAATCAAATCTGATAAATAAAAAAATCATGAATTTAACTCGACGTCCAGGCGAGGCGAATCAAACTGATAACCTCACATATCCTAAACCAATTCTTTGACCACAAAAAAAATGAAACAATTTTATAATCATGAATTTAACTCGTTTTCATATTTAATTGATCGCTACCACCTATGTTTTCATGTTTTTTATTCAATGTTTTCTTAGTCTTCATATTCTTTCTTGTCATTTTCATTGTCAAATTTTGTGTTAATTGTCATCGTAACTTTTACCGTTTGGTTCTTCGTTATACTCTTTTTTTTCTTCTTTCTCGTCAACTTCTTCACGTTTTTCCACTGAAAAACTTTTTTTTAGACTACCACACAACTTGTTAACCCATCAAACTCCAAGAACAAAATTATTTCTTTTCTCATAAAATTTGTGAAATTCATGATTACCAGCATGATCAACACATGCACCCAATTATTGACACTTTTATCCATATACTTATTTGGTTTTAGATCCACACATTTAGAAACTTCTCAAACCAAAATCCTTACTTAGTTTATAATATTTTAAAAACATAATAAAATATACTAATAATTATTTATTTAATATGAATCATATGATATATAGAAATATGAGTACACTATAAGAACATATTAATTATAAATAAATAATATCAATTATTTATATCATCAAATAATATCAACCGTATCATATTATCAAATAACCGTAACCGTATATAACAATAACCGCTTGAACCGTAACCATATTTAAACGTAACCTTTTAACCGTTTGTTAAACGGTTCTGGTTAAGGTTACAAAAGTTTCTAACTATAACCGATAGTTAATAAACCTTAACCGTGACAACTGTAACCCTGGTCATGCCTATGTATAGCTAATAAAAAATGTGTGTTTGTCGTCCATCTTTCTTCTTTAAATCTCAAAATTTGACTCAAACATCAAGTTAAAGTCTTGCGATGTCAATCCTTCTTCCCTAGACCCAAAAATAAACTCATCTATAAAATCATACACAAAAATAAGTTTTACAGCTCATAAGAAATAAAAAAGCACAAATGTAGATAAATAAGATAATTTATGTTTTGCATCAATATTTATAATATTTTAAACTTTTAAAAGGTTTCGAAATATAAAATTTGAACCTTTTAAAAATTTTCAATATTTATAATATTTTAAACTTTTAAAATTTAAAACTTATAATATTTTTTTTTTTAAAAGCTAAGAACTTTTAAAAGTTTTAATATTTATAATATTTAAACTTTTAAAAATTTCAATATTTATAATATTTAAACTTTTAAAATTTTTAAATATTATAATATTTTTTTGAAACTGTTTAAAGTTTTAATTTGATCAAATAAAAAACCAGATCAAACCAAATAAAACTTTTAAACTTGGACGCCTCATAAATCAAGTTTTCCTGCTCATTTGTTGTTGGAAACATATTAATCTTATTTATAATGGTTCTGAACCATTGTCTAAAAAATTTTTAGCCGATGTAGGATGTTGTGCTTAGTTCTTTGATTTCCATAAATTTAAAATTTTCCTCTTTCTAAAAAATTCTGTAAATTTAAAAAATGTTAATGAATAACATATTAAATCATGATAAGTTGTTTAAAATAACTTTTAATATAAAAAATTATAGAAATTGTATAAAATGTCAATAAGTGATATGTTAAATTTTTATTGGTAGTTTAAAGTTTTATGTGAATGGCCTTGTTATTTATATAAAAAACTTATAGCTCATACTTATTAGTATAGATTCAACTTTATGTTGGTAAAATATCCTAAAAGTCAAATAAATAAATAAAATTGTAGGCCACTTGGACGTATCCCAAAAAGCCCAGCAGATTCTCCGAAACTTCGTTTAGTCAGAAGCTGACACATAAAAAAAAACCAAACCAAATCATTCCTTTTAACTCAATCCAAAAAAAACTTACTCCTATCGCCGATAAAAAAAAACCCTAAAAAATCTTCATCAATCCTCGCTCTCTTGTTCCGTTCGATCGTCGCTGTTCTTTTTTCACCGTGTTATGTAGGTTTGATCTCGTTTGTCTCCACTGACAAAAACCCGTGAGAGGCGAAAGAGAAAGGGTGTGTGTTCTGTTTTATTTTTTTAAGGGTTTACTTCTCGTTGACCCCAATCGATTCTGATTGTTATCGGAGATGGCTGATTCGTGTTTCAAAGCGGGTGAGTTTAGCGCACCTGGGTTTCGATTTCACCCGACTGATGAGGAGCTTGTTGTTTATTATCTTAAGAGGAAGATCTGTGGTAGAAAGCTTCGTATCAACGCCATTGGTGTCGTTGATGTTTACAAAGTCGATCCTTCTGAATTGCCTGGTAACTTTTTTCATCCTCTTTCTCTTTGTAGGTATCCTGATCAATTATAGTTTTGGTTGTTGATGATTCGTTGATTATGTGATTACTAGTAAGCCTCTGTTAATGAATCCGTTTCTGTCTTGTGATTTTGAACATTTCTTGATTTTCATATATAATCATTTTCTCTGTTGTTTTCTCACAATGTTTTGGGTTCACAATAACTTCTCTAACACGGCTGAATGTACGTACAGGTCTGTCGATGTTGAAGACGGGAGATAGACAGTGGTTCTTTTTCACTCCGAGGAATAGGAAGTATCCAAACGCAGCTAGGTCAAGCAGAGGCACTGTAACTGGGTATTGGAAGGCTACAGGAAAGGATCGAGTCATTGAGTATAATTCAAGATCGGTTGGACTCAAGAAGACTCTTGTTTTCTATAGAGGTCGGGCTCCTAATGGTGAGCGGACTGATTGGGTGATGCATGAGTATACAATGGATGAATATGAGCTTGGGAGATGTAAGAACGCCAAGGTATTATTATATATTTATAGCTCTTTGTCAAAATTATATCTCCTGGTCTCAGTTCATTATTAATTCGTAGTTAACTAAGCTTCTTTTTTTATTTATTTCTACAGGAGTATTATGCTCTTTATAAGCTGTACAAGAAAAGTGGGGCTGGTCCCAAAAATGGTGAACAGTATGGTGCTCCGTTCCAAGAAGAAGAATGGGTTGATAGTGATAGTGAAGAGGGCGATAACGTTGCTGTACCGGATGATCCGGCTGTGGTCCACTATGAGAACTGTCGTCCTATGGATGATCCTGTGGTTCACTACGAGAACTGTCGTCGTATGGATGATTCTGTGGTCCACTATGACAACAGTCGTCGTATGGATGATCCTGTGGTTCACTATGAGAACAGTCGTCGTATGGATGATACTAAATTTTGCAATCCTGTCAATGTTCGGTTACAGGACATCGAGAAGCTTCTCAATGAAATTCCAGATGCACCCGGGGTTACTACAAGACAATTTAACGGGTTTACTGGTGTTCCGCAGGTCTGTTTCTTCTCTCTTGCTATGAGTAATAATATGGTTTTGCTACCAACATATTATTTGGCTTAGGCTTTTTTTTTTTTTGGTGCTTCCTTCACTAACTGAATACTTGTATTTGTAGGGTAATAGCGCAGGAGAGATACAGAGCACATTGCTGAATAGTTCTTCTGGAGAGTTTGTTGACCCCCGGAACACTGGAGTGTTCTTGCCAAATAGCCAGCCATACAACAGGCAGTCTAGTTTTCAGTCCGGTCTCAAGTCTAAAAATTCATTTGAGGCTACCTCTGGTATGTCACCACTTCTAGATTTTGAGAAGGAGGACTACATTGAAATGAATGATCTTCTGATCCCTGAACTCGGAGCTTCTTCAACTGAGATATCCACACATTTCTTGAACAATGGTGAAGTCAGTGACATTAGTGAATTCGACCAATTGTTCCATGACATTTCCATGTCTTTGGATGCAGACCCTGTTTTTCAGGGAACTTCTACAGATCTGTCTTCTCTGAGTAATTTTGCTAACAACACATCAGACCAAAGGCAGCAATTCATTTATCAACAGTTGGACCAGACCCTTGAGAACCAGCAGAATAACTTCATGCATCCTAGTACAACTCTTAATCAGTTCACTGACAGTATGTGGTTTAAAGATGGTCAGGCTGCTCTCTTTGACCAACAACCACAATCTTCTTCTGGAGTATTCACTTCACATTCAACAGGTACTTAAAAGTCTCAAACTCGCATTCACTTATGTTGTCTGCCAAGTTATTTCCCATGAATTAAAACTGTTTTTTTTTCTGCATTTGTTTTTGAATTGAACCAAGAAGTGTATATATGATTACTCATAATACACTGGGTATGCCCTTTTGTTTAGATATTGAAACGTAATAACCTTAGGCCTTTTTACTGAGACTTTGTGAATACCAATTTGCTTAGGTGTGAAGCCTGAGTCTATGAATCCTACTGTGAGTGTAAATGCCCAAAACAAGGAAGGCCAAAATGGTGGTGGAACAAAGAGCCAGTTCTCATCGGCTCTGTGGGAATTATTGGAATCGATACCTTCAACACCAGCCTCTGCCTGTGAGGGTCCTCTTAACCAGACCTTTGTGCGTATGTCTAGCTTCAGCCGCATCAGGTTCAATGGAACGTCAGTGACTAGTAAAAAAGTCACAGTAGCAAAGAAGCGTATTAGTAACAGAGGATTTCTTCTGTTATCAATTATGGGTGCTTTGTGTGCCATCTTCTGGGTGTTCATAGCCACCGTTGGAGTTATGGAAAGACCCTGCCTCTCGTGATCTAGGCTCTTGATTCAGGATAAGTTTAGAAGAAAGCAATTCAACATTAGTGATTATGGAATCTTTGATTTATGTATAGAGTTTGAAAGAGCTAAGAAAAATAATTTTTAAAGGGGTTTTTTTTTTTTTTTTTCCTTTCTCAATTAGACTTTAATTCCCTTATGGGTGTTCAGTGCCACAATAATTTGAAGTTTGTTAACTTTTCTTTGTTTTTGAAGTCAAAGTAAAAGGTGTTGTCAATCCAACGAACGTTATAGAGGAATGACAACCTATATGGTATATGTGAGATGTCACTTTATTGGTTACGCTCCCCACATTAGATTGTCATTAGATTATTCAAGAGAAGCCTTCTAAAACTAATGTCCAATTTCTCAACTCTAAAATAATCAATACGTACATCTCTGTTTCACAAAAGCACTTTTTGACATATTGCGGATGTTCAAGCAGAGTGGAGTCCTAAGATGACAAATATGAAATATGCAACGATTTAAAACGTACTAATTTAACTCCCAATCAACTCAACTTCTTCTCTATTTTTCATATTTGCCAAATTTAGCAAACAAGTCGATCCAGGTTTTATAGCTACTCTTTCTTTATTCAATAGTATCATTTTCTCTCTTTCAGACACACTGA
This sequence comes from Camelina sativa, assembly GCF_030686135.1. Taxonomy (NCBI): domain Eukaryota; kingdom Viridiplantae; phylum Streptophyta; class Magnoliopsida; order Brassicales; family Brassicaceae; genus Camelina; species Camelina sativa. The sequence continues at coordinate 17,623,076 of NC_141893.1, forward strand.
TTGTGACACTTCTCTCCCATACAACGGAGAAGGCGTGTCACTTTCCTACAAACTCTAGTATTTAATGATCACATCCATCATCCGAACACATTCATGATTCATAAACTTCTTATTTAAAATCCTTTTAAAAGAAAAAAAAAACATTTTTGACACAAAAAAAAAAACATTTCTTATAACATCTTTACATGATAAAATTTGGGAAAATAATTCCCAATAATAAACTTTTTCTTCACCAAACATATAACGAATCGTACGTGGTACAGTGCTTCATTACAAATTGACAACGCTATATGTTATACGTGTTACCTGTAAAACATGACACGTTAATTGGTTCGTTTCAAAGGCTTTTTTTACATTACACCCAAGTGAAGAAAAACGACCTAATTCGAATATCAAATTAAATCGGACCGATTCTCATTTCATATAGGTTGGAGACTTGGAGTTGTTGGAGATTATGCATACGTTATATATATATATATATATATATGTGTGTGATAATGTAAATGCTGAAAAAGTATTTTTACAAGGATGATGAAATGTTGGCTAAAATTCCTGCAAATCTTAGCCCAAAAATGGAATATTACAAAAGAAATGATCTAATGGTGTTCTCATTACATTAACTAGCTAGAGTAGCAAAATTGTTTGTCTACATGTGTCTTATTCACAACGAGAGTCGATGGATAAACACTCAATGAACATATCATAACTCGAACGACTATACATATTTAAGCTCTTTGAATTCAAAAAATGGTTTAGCATTTTAAGATGTTAGATATCATTTGAACGTTTGTGGTTTTTGAAGTAGTTTTTTCGCTTTAGTTTTGCAATAACTTATTTTGTAGACTTGAATTTAGTTTTTGAGTGTGTTAAAAAAAATTTCGTTAAAACAAAATCTATAATTTTTGGGTTTTCTCCCGCAAAAACCATTGATAAGTTTATTATTATTTTTTTTTGTTTTCTGAAAAAAAATAAAATGATCGTCAAAATAAAACCAACAACTAAAAAAACTACCATTCAAATTTAAAAAAAAAAAATTACACCAGAAAAAAAAAAACCAAAATCTAAAAAAAATTTAAAAAACTACAATATTCTTCATGCATGCAGTCAATTCATAATTAATGGGCTGGAACAAGTGTATATTGAGCCCATTAGGCTCTCACAAACTTTGTAAGTCCAAGTGATCGCGAAGGCTGCTAAGTATAGCACCAAAGCAAAGCTGAAAATATCTTTCTTCTCAGATAGCCAACCAAATCAACTCAAATCTCATTTCTCCTTCTTTACCATTTTTCTTCTCTTCTCTTCTCTTCTCTCTGGCCGATCAAACCCTAGGATTTTCAAACCGTTCAATCGCCGAGGGTTGCTCTCACTGTCATGTAGGTTTGATTCTTCTTCTCTTCTGGATCTTGAGCGACGAAGAGAAGAAGAGATCTGAGGTCTTCTGCGAGAGAGAGATAAAGATTTGCTCCCTCGTTGACCCGATCGGTTCTTTTTTTGTTTTCTTTCTTTAATCGCTTGAGAATTTTCAATTATTTTCGAGAAATCTGCTCTGATTCGTTACGTAGATGGCGGAATCATCTCCTGATTCGTGTTTCAAAGGAGGCAAATTTAGTGCTCCAGGGTTTAGATTTCACCCGACTGATGAAGAGCTTGTCATGTATTATCTCAAGAGGAAGATTTGTAGGAAGAGGCTTAGAGTTAACGTTATTGGTGTCGTTGATGTTTACAAAATGGATCCTCAGGAATTGCCTGGTAAACAAACCATTTCATCTCTTTCTCTTATTTGATTCGAGATTAGATTTGGTTATCGTTGACTACTTGCTAAAAGGAATATGAGATAAAGTTGCATCAACTGATTTCGTTTCGTTGACACAGGTCAATCGATGTTGAAGACAGGAGATAGACAGTGGTTCTATTTCACTCCAAGGAGTAGGAAGTATCCAAACGCAGCTAGGTCAAGCAGAGGCACTGAGACTGGGTATTGGAAGGCTACAGGGAAGGATCGAGTCATTGAGTATAATTCAAGATCTGTAGGACTCAAGAAGACTCTTGTTTTCTATAGAGGCCGGGCACCTAATGGTGAGCGGACTGATTGGGTGATGCACGAGTACACAATGGATGAAGACGAACTAGGGAGATGTAAGTACCCCCAGGATTACTATGCTCTTTATAAGCTGTTCAAGAAGAGTGGGGCTGGTCCTAAGAATGGTGAGCAGTATGGTGCTCCTTTCCAAGAAGAGGAATGGGTTGATGATGACAATGAAGATGAGAACACTGTTGCTGTACCAGATCAACCTGTGGTTCGTTATGAGGATGAGAGGCGACTTTTCAATCCTGTCAGTCTTCAGTTAGAGGATATCGATGTGCTTCTCAATGGTATCCCAGATGCACCTGGTGTTCCTCCAAGATGTATTCCTCAGGTCAGTTTCTTCTCTCTTTGAATGAGAAAGATGATTTTACCACCAAGGTCTTGTTTTACATGTTCGTTTTGTTGCGATTTGCTCACTAAATGGATTATTTTAATTGCAGGTGCACAGTGAGGAAGAGCTGCAGAGCACGTTGGTGAATGATTCTGCTAGAGATTTTGTACCAAACAGCCAGCCATACAACAGGCCCTCAAGTTTTGACTCTTTAGAGACCACTGAAGCTACGTCAGTACCTCTGGTGTTTGAGAAGGAGGATTTCATTGAAATGGATGATCTTCTGATACCTGAACTTGGAGCTTCTTCAACTGAGAAAGCCGCACAGGTCTCCAACCATGGTGAATTCGGCGACTTTAATGACTTTGACCAATTGTTCCATGATGTTTCCATGTCTTTGGATATGGAACTTATTGATCAGGGAACTTCTACAAATCTGACTTCTGTGAGTAGTTTTGCTAATGACACATCAAACCAAAGACAGCAATTCCTTTATCAACAGCTCGAGGACCAGACTCCTGAGAACCAGTTGAACAACATCATGGATCCTAGTACAACTCTCAATCAATTTACTGACGAGATATGGTTCCAAGATGATCAGGCTGTTCTCTTTGATGAACAACAAGCTTTTTCTGGATCATTTGCTCCACCCTCATCAGGTACTTAGACTCATACTTGTCTCGGGGCACTCACCTTTGTTGTCTCTGCTAACTTAACTTATTTCCACTAAGCACGAATATTTTTTCTGCATTTTTCTTTGACCTAAATCAAAACATGTATATATGATACTCTGGCTGTTGTTATTCCTTGATTATCAAACCCTCTTGTTGATATATTAAAACGCAATAACTTTAAGACTAAGCTTTTCCACTGATACTTTGTGAATACTCCCCCTTTACTTAGGTGTGATGCCTGATTCCACCAATCCTACTATGAGTGTGCATGCCCAAGACCAGGAACGCCAAAATGGTGGTGGAACAACAAGCCAGTTCTCATCGGCTCTGTGGGCACTAATGGACTCAATACCTTCAACGCCAGCCTCTGCATGCGAGGGTCCTCTTAACCGAACCTTTGTACGTATGTCTAGCTTCAGCCGTATCAGGTTCAAGGCTAATGGAACGCCAGTGACTAGTACCATAGCAAAGAAGGGTATCAGAAACAGAGGTTTTCTTCTCTTATCAATCGTGGGTGCCTTGTGTGCCATCTTCTGGGTGTTTATAGCCACTGTTCGAGTCTCAGGTAGAACCGTCTTCTCTTGAAAGACTCGTGGTGGTTTTCTTGAACTCTTAATTACACAGGCAAGCTAGAAGAAGAAATCATGGGATTATTAACCTATTTTAATATATGAAGCTTTGAATTATGTACAGAGTTTGAAAAGAGTAAAGAACCGATAATTCTTGATAAAAGAGTTTCTTTTCTTCTAGATTGTCGTTGTTTTTTTTCCTGCATATCTTATCTTCTGGGTTTCAATATTGACAAAGACTCGCAAGAGAAGTTGCCCGTCTTGTTTTGGTTTTATCAAAGGATGCTCTAGAAGAGGTACTGTGAATCGTGAAGCAAACTCTTGTATTCATCTCTGTTGAAGTCTGCTGTGGTTTGAAGAGCTTCAGGCTGAGCTCTGGTGATCTTTATCTTGACGACGGTGATTGTGATCCCGATTGGTGGAACTGTTACTGAGGAAAGAGAGTAGGATCCGAAGGAATCTGCAAGCTTGAGAAACCAGAGAGCAGATACCGACAAGACAACCAACCGAAGTTTCTTCTGTTCTACTCATTGCAGCTTCCCAAGAGAAGGCTTAAAGCATATTTCATCCCGTCTCGTACCTCTTTGTTATTGATCGCTGAGGCGGTTTGCCTTACAAATTACAATTGTCGCCGCCACTCTTGAATGAAGTTTCTAGTTGCCGAGTCGGCTACATTTAAAAAATCTCATGCGGAAATTTTATAGGATCAGATAATGTTTTAAGTGATTTAAGAAAATGGAAGTATTTTGTTTCTCTTCTCGCCAATTCTTTTAAAAATGTTACGCGCAAATTATTTAAATATATTTTATTATTATAAGTTGGAAAAATGAGAAACAAAATCTTTCTTTATCGTTTCCTTACATAAAATTGAAAATTATTAATTATAAACTCTGTTTTAAAAATCCCCCTCTAACAACACTGATTACACTCCATAAAATCGTTAGGTCTACCCTTTTCGCTTCGATTAATGACTAATCTCCGTCTAGCATTCATTATCCGATTATATCGTCTAACCCGATTAATTCCTGCATAATTTTGTATATACCGATTATTTTTAAAACCAAATATAAATCAAATATATATATATTTCTATTATTTAGACATTTAAATTAAGAGTTTATGATGTTTTACAATAACTAATGTATAAACTTTTAATTAAAATCATTATTTTTTTTTCTTAATATTACGTTTTTATGTTTTTACCGTAATTTTAAAGATAATACTATAGCTTTATATTTTATTTGATATTTTTCTTTTCACATAAACATAATTATACGTATATTTAGTATTATATATTTTTAATTTATTATTAATTTTAATAAAATAATCCAAAAACTAGTTCCCGATTAATTCACGTTTAATCTCTGATTTTTTCGCTAAGCACTAGGTCCATCCTGATCGTTCGACTAGCGCCTAGCGATTTCTAAAACAGAGATTATAGATATCCATACGAAAATAAGCAAATTTATTAAAGAATTGTTATAAAACATAACATAAATATATATAATATTATTATGTATATGTGTGTGAAACGAGAGACGAGAGGTAAGTGAAAGAATTCATCTCTTTCTCTTGTGCAATTCCGGTCCGTAGCTAAAGCTGATAAAGCATAGGCTTTAAACAGTAGATAATATATTAAAATTTATGGGCATCATAATTGAAAATTAGTTATGGTACAGTGGTTATCGTCCTTCACACACTTGCAAAGCTTGACAAGTTGGAAACTGGGATATGTATGTTTTGAATAATTCTTTTTTTGTGTTTAGTGGTGAATAATTTTTTTTTTGCTTTATGCATCCAATTAATTTGCGCCGGATCTGCTCTTCTGTTATTACTTCTTGTCTTCATCGACCACATATATTACAGAAACTTAGTGACTAAGCTAAAGTAGATACATACAGTATATATTCTAGTAACTTAGGGATTAAGATAAATATAGATAAGATTAAATTTATTTAGAGTAGAAGTAATATGATGGATAATCACATGTATTATTATCCGGTTTATAACACTTTCTCTTTAGTATCCATCACCGTTTATCGACTTATTGTTGATATGGGATTTCTTGAATTCTCCTCCTCGAAATGATAATTCTTGGAGTTCGTTTATCTCGTACTGAATCCCACTTTAGGATCAACAACATACCGATTTCGTTTATGTGTATTATCTTAGATCCTTATAAGATGTGAAATTAGTATTATCTCCTCTCAAGATGATAACTTTTATGTTCATTCACCTTTTACCGAGTCTTATTTTTTAGATCGGTTATATTTGGGGTTTAATTTTCGGATTTATCAAAGAAATCAATCCATCATATATATACAATAAGTTTGTTAATCCAAAAAGATGGCGAATGAGCCAACATTATATGACTCTAGAGGTATATCCTACTACAGAAATAAGGAGGAGGTATATAACCATCGACATCATAAACAATAAATAGAAATTTAAATGAGTTTAAATAAACTTAAATAAATTCAACATAAATTAAATGTTACCTGAAATATGAATAAAGTGCAGTGCTTACAACCTCATGAAATGTGAACGGGAACATGCAATACTTTTAAAAGAACTTTTGTTCCCTCAACAAATTCTCAATGATTTTTAATATCATTGATTGACCGGGATTGCTTGACCGGAAATGTTATACTTGAAGCATAAGAGAATTTCATATTTCATATTATTTTGCTATCTTTGTTTTTGCATGATATAGTCATATACATGCTTGTTTCCAATATGGCTGATACTTGCGATACCATATTTATTTATAGTCTCAATATAATAATTTTATTAAGACAAAAAGTCTTTGAAACTCCATGAGTTTCTTTGGACTTCTGAGAATGCTAAACATTGATAATTATGAATCTGATGTTTTTGAAAGTCGAGAGACTAACTCATCTAGACTTTCCAATTATGTTTGCACTGTCTAAGATATACTGGCATGTACTTCATATATTTTCATAAGAGAAATATTTTTGATTTTAAAGACATTTCATTGTCTCGTAAAAACTCCAGCAATAAAGACATCGTACTAATAACATGTTATAAAACATAATGCAAATATATATAATATTATTATATTATATATGTATATGTGTGTGAAACGAGAGAGACGAGAGGTAAGTGAAAGAACTCATCTCTCTTCCTCTTGTGTTATTACTTCTTGTCTTCATCGACCACATATATAGTACCTAAACTTGGTGACTAAGCTAAAGTATATACATACATTATATATACTAGTAACTTGGGAATTAAGGTAAATATAGATAAGATTAAATTTACTTCGAGTAGAAGTAATGTGATAGATAATCACATGTGTTATTATCCAGTTTATAACATGAATAGATTTTTACGAAGTTATTAATAAATATTGACTAGGTGATATCCTGTGCTACAACACGGAAGGACACATATTGTAATTAATTTATGTATATTTCGAATGCATAAAATGTTTTGGTTTATGTGTTTTTTATAGTTTTGAAATTTTAAATAGTGTTGAGTAGTATATTTGATTTACTTACATGGTAAATGTTAAAATATATTTAGATAAGTACGTTGTTTAGACATCGTTAATCCTTTTTATCGTTTTGAAGCTTTTAAGCGATAACGGTATGCTTAAAGGTGTTAAATCCAAATATCATGTTTTAATTTGGTTTTAGTTTGGACTATTGCACGTATATAACCTACATGTAACTATTTTAGAATAGCAAAGACATCTCGTCTTATCACGTCTTGTCCTGTCCTGTCATGTTTCATCTCGTCCCTACCCGTAAATTTTTTTTATTTCACATAACTGTTCTCTTTTAAATAATTAACTATTGGATAATTTTTATCATCCAAAATTTTTGGATGAGAACATACTGAAATTTGTGCTTTTCTCACATTTTTTGACATATAATTTATTTCCTTCTACAAAGATTTGTTCATAGTACATAAATTAAAAAGCTACTTATTAATATTAATTTTTGCATAAATATATAGTAATACAATATAGTCAACCAATTGTAATTATTGAATTTTAGAGTTTTAAATACTTATTTTAGGATAATTACTATTTAGAAATACAAATATAAATTAAAAATTCTTTGCATCTTTTTTGCTTTTAGAAAATGATTTTTTTTTTTATCATTTTTCTTAAACAATAAATGTTATCCACGAAATAGTTTATTTTCATAAATATATATGATTTTTATTTATGATTACAAAATATATTAGTTACATAAGATTTTTTTATATATATTTCTTCCATATCTTGTGTTTTAGAGAGTATTTACAAATAAGTTGATTTTAGATATATTTTATATATCCATTAAACTAATTTGAATTGATTTTTATTAATTTCACATATCTTATATATTAATTAACTTTATATTATTAAGGCTATAATGAATACTTTACTATTTTAAAATACCTTTTAAAGTAATGTAATTTTTATTTTAAATCATTTTTCAAAATTAAACTGAATTTATTTATTTGTTCCTAAAATTATGAGGAAAAATATGCACAAGTATTAGCTGTAATTTCTTTTTCTTGTTTTTTTCGTTTTTTCCTAAAATATTTATAAAGAATCAGACATTTAGATTTGATTTATTATGTATTTAAACGTTTTTCTTATGTAATTCTAATGTATATGTTTTCCTTAATTAAATATTCTAACTGATTAAGATTTAGGCAAGAATGATTATGGTTGGTTTATTACATAATAAATATATTTGAAGAGATAATCGAGTCAACTAATCGGGTAATGGTTGATCTACATGTATCTGACTAAATTTGAAATGTTAGAGAATTTTATTTCAATTATATACTAATATATAAATAATTGTGGATTACTAACCTTTTTATTTAAAAATATCAAAACAAAGTCATTGTCTGTAAGTATTTAAGTATAGATTCGTAATTTATATGATAGAGGTAAAATGTACTTTTTGTATTCACAAAACTTAATATCTATATTTAGTATAAAAAAAATAAGGGAGATTTACTCAGATGTACTCCAAATTAGGTAATATTACTAGAACCAACAAATATTTTTTTTATTACTAGGATATTTCGGTTATTTTCAAAATACCCAGTGTGTCCTTGTTTTATGTTACAGGAAAAAACGTAATTACAAAAATGCCATTGCCACGTCAGAAATCGTTGATGTATATTAAATAACTCAGCCGTAACGCGTTTTAGAGGTAATGACGGCTGAGTTATGGTATGTTGGGGCTGATTTATGGAAAAAACATTTGACTATGAGCGGACGGCTGACTTAAAGAATAACTCAGCCAAGCGTTACGGCTGACTTAATGAAATATGGATGAGTTATGCTATAACTCAGCCGTCCTTACGGCTGAGTTTTCATCCGATGGTTGAGTTGTCAAAATTTTGGCTAAGTTATCACTACGACACGGCTGAATTAAATTTTTCCGGCTGGCTGAGTTATTAACAACGGCTGACTTATGAGATGTCGTTACGGCTGAGTTATGGTTAAACACTATAACTCAGCCGTCACAAGCTGACTTATCGGACAACTCAACCATTTTACGGCTAACTTAGTAGCAAAAGATTAATTACTATAATATCATTCAGTTACAGTTGAGTTACAAATTTTCAGTTGATTAAGCGGCTGAATTTGGCAGCCATTTTTTTGCTTTTTAATCACTGTAATAGTATTCATGTTGCGGCTGAGTTATAATTTTGTTTGATGGCTGATTTAATTTGGCTGATTTACATGTTCATTTGGTGGCTATCTTGCCACTTCGGACACATCATCCATGTCAGCATTCCATGTCATCATCTTCTCCGGAAATACGAAACGTCGTTCATTCGACTCTTGTTCTTCAACTGGTTAAAAAGTGTGCTTCACCTTGTTCTTCCCCTTGTTTTTCTCCTCGTTCTTAACTTCGTAATTACACTCATTCTTATTAATTTCCTCATTCTTTTTCATTTTTTTTCATGGATCCAGTTCCGGTAATTGTGTTTCCAGTAATTGGCTAAAAAAACACAAATATGTATTTAAGCAACACGCATGTTCGCGATGTAAACAAGTTAGGCACAATGTGGAAACTTGTCGGATGTAGTATTGTTTTAATACATTTGTTTTATTTTGTGTAATAACTCAGCCGTCAAGCATTATAACTCAGCTGTCATATTAATCGATGTGACTTTTCGTTTTCTGCTTTCAAATTATTTCTTGTAATAACTCAGCCCGAAAGCATTATAACTCAGCCGCCATATGAATCAACAAGACCTTTCGTTTTCCCGTAAATACTATAACTCAGCCGTCAAGTCGTATAAATCAGTCATTTGTTTTCAGATTATTTATTGTGATAACTCAGCCACAAAGCATTATAACTCAGCCGTCATATGAATCGACGAGACCTTTTGTTTTCTCGTAAATACTATAACTCAGCCGTCACATTCCGGAACTCGAAAACAAGGGCAGCTTAGATGGAAACAAACAAGACAACGACGACGAAGAGATAGAGAGCGAGAGAGGATAGCAAGCGAGTTCGACGAGAGATGACGGAGAGAGAGTAGAGAAAGACAGAATATCGCCGGTGGAATTAGAGTTCGACGACGAGAGAGAGAGTTTTTTTCCGGATTGTGAACAGTAAAAACTGTTCAGTTTCCCTCTTTTTTGATATAAAGAAGAAAATATGGATTCTAGAAAGAAAAAAAAACTGTATAATAAGATGGATTATGGAAAATGATGTGTATTTTAATTTATTGATGTGTATTTTTTATTATTTTTCTAATCAAAATTAAAAAAATAAATCTAAGAAATAAATTGTAATTATACTCATACTAAAATATCTGAGCAATTTTTTGAAAATTTTTATACATCAAGAATAAACCAATTTTTTGTTTTTGGGGTACATCTGAATAATTTTTTAAAAAAATAATTTACCAATTAAATATAGAAATTAGCCGACAAAAAGATTGATGTAATAAGGGACCAGAGTCTTCTTCACTTCTCTTACCGGAAAAAAAAGGTTGATGTAATAATGTCCGGCGACAACCCAATCCGAATCGGACTGTTAAGCTGCACCAACATAGTCCGTAAACTCTCTCGAGCCATCAATCTCTCTCCAAACGCAACTATCTCCGCCTTAGCCACCACCACCACCAGCTCCATCGAAGAAGCTAAATCATTTGCTGAATCTAACAACTTCCCTCCGAACACGAAGATCCACAGCTCCTACGAGTCGCTTCTAGAAGATCCTGATGTAGACGCCGTCTATTTACCTATTCCGGCTAGTCTCCACGTGGAGTGGGCTGTACGCGCCGCGTGGCAGGGTAAGCATATACTTCTTGATAAGCCTGTTGCTTTAAACGTCTCTGAGTTTGATCAGATCGTGGAAGCTTGTGAGGTTAATGGTGTTCAGTTTATGGATGGGACTCAGTGGATGCATAATCCTAGAACTGCTAAGTTCATGGACTTTATAAAGGATTTTGAGATTAAAACTGTAAGTCTTAAATTAGTAACTTAATCTTAGTTTCTTGAAATTAATTACACAACGATGGTTGGTTCATATATGCAGGTGCATAGTTGTTTCTCATTTGCAGCAAACGAAAACTTCTTAAAGCATGATATTCGTGTAAAAGCTGGTCTTGATGGGCTTGGAGCTCTTGGTGATACTGGATGGTACACAATCCAAGCAGCTCTTGTTGCCAACAACTTCGAACTTCCGAAAACCGTCACTGCCTTGCCCGGTCCTGTCTTAAACGATGCCGGAATCGTTCTTTCTTGTGGTGCATTGTTCGATTGGGAAGAAGATGGGATTACCGCGACGATCTACTGTTCCTTCTTGGCAAATCTAACGATGGAGATAACCGCGATCGGTGCGAAAGGTACGGTCAGTGTTCACGACTTTGTTATCCCGTATCGGGAAACCGAGGCTGCGTTTACTACGAGCACTAGAGGTTGTCTTAGTGAACACAAAGTCATGACCGAGCTTCCACAAGAGGCGTGTATGGTGATAGAGTTTGCTCGGTTGGTTGGAGAAGTCAAAAACAGAGGAGCTAAACCGGATGGGTTTTGGCTGAGCTTTAGCCGGAAGACGCAGCTGCTTGTTGATGCCGTGAAAGAGTCGATTGATAATAACCTTGAACCGGTTATTCTCTCCGGACGGTAAAGAAAGAGCTCAGATCATATGATTCAACGAACAAGTGGCATCAAGATGCGTTTGAGAAGATTTTCCTGCATTATAGTGGCCCGTAAGGAAATTGCTTCAGATATGGAAGGTATAATAACTAAAAGGATCTCCAAGGTGATTCTCGATATGCAGAGTGCAACAGATGATGGTTGATGGCGACAAATATACACATCCCCTGCAAGAAAGACAAAGGGAGATGTGGGAAACATTTCCTAGCAAACGATCTTGTGGGGTTTGAGGAGAATGTTAAGATATTAGTTGGCTATTAATTTGGTGGAGGTATAAATTCAGATTTCTATATTTATGAAATCTATATCTCCCAAAGATCACTTTATTAGAGAAGAAGAATACACTAATCTTGATCCATTGCTTGATTATGCTTGATGATGGATCCAAGTCTTCAGCAATTGATTTGTTTCTTCCCTTACTCCTTATTGCTTTGACGTGATCTTTGATGAAGAAGATCACTAATCTTTTTTTCTGGTGTGTATTTGGTGTGGTAGTGTTTCTCACGTTATGAGAACACAACCGTTGCAGTAATGATTCAACAACCACACACATATATATATATATACATGTATATATAATCACTTTTAAAGAGTTTTATTGGTTCGTAATAACTCCCCTTAATATGTATAGACATAACATATACATGTATATATATTATTTATATGATATAATTAAGAGAAGGGAAGATGGTTATCAATACATCCAAATTCTAATACATTAATTGAAACCGATTCATCACGGTGTCGTTTTTAATATAAGAATCCACAGTGTTAAATATAAACACTGTGGATTCTTATATTAAAAACGACACCGTGATGAAAGACACATAGACCACAATGTTAATATGAAAGACACAGGCCACACAACATATAATATAAAATATTTTTACATTCTCCTACTTGAATTTTGTGTCAAATTAATGGTTTAATAACTTTAATGCGCATTTTAATATCAAGTTCTCTTAACCTTTAATAACTTAAATAAAATCAAACTAATCGAATCATGGCGGTCACACGTCATTGAACGACATGTTCCCTTCCATGTATCACAAATCAATTCCAATTTTATATTATTCTTTTATATTGAGAAGAACCTTAATTCTCAAAATACTTATGTTATCTATAAACCATAAATGTGTATACATACTTTAATGATAATATGTTTAATAAAAAACAGAAACATAACATTAAGTGAATTCATAGTGTCTCATACATAATAAGCATCCTATAATCAAAACAGCAAGGTCTTATCTATAACACCTATACGCTCTACATGGCCAGTGAACACATTGGGTGGTAATCCCTTAGTTAGCGGATCTGCAACCATCATATCCGTCCTTATATGCTCAAAAGACATTCTACATTTCTGCACTTCTTCTTTGACAGACAAATACTTTATCTCCATGTGTTTAGCACCTTTGAGTACTTGTCATTCTTTGAAAAGAAGACAGCTGCAGAATTATCACAGTAAATTTTCAGCGGCTTCTCTATGTTGTCGACAATCCGAAGCCATGAGATAAAATTCTGCAGCCACAATGAATGAACTGTGGCCTCAAAGCATGCCACAAATTCGGCCTCCATAGTGGAAGAAGCAATGATAGACTGCTTTCCACTTTTCCACGATATTGCTCCTCCAGCTAACAAGAACAAATATCCAAACATCGATTTCCTACTATCAACGCATCCAACATAGTCTGAATCTGAATATCCATTGACCTCGAGGTCATCAGATCTCCTTTATGTAAGCATGAACTCTTTGGTGCCTTGTAAGTACCTGAGAACCTTCTTTGCAGCCTTCCAGTAGTCCATTCCGGGATTATTTTGATATCGACCCAACATACCAACAACAAAACTGATATCTAGTCGAGTACATGTTTGAACATAGTTCAAACTCCCAACCATTGATGCATAAGGAATTACTTCCATTTCGTTACGCTCCAATTCATTCTTTGGACATTGCATTTTACTGAATTTGTCCCCTTTCTGAATTAGAATTTTATCAGCAGACATCGCCGGCCCAACATTTACGAGTGCTCTACGCCAAAATTTTAAATCGTGCCCTTTTAACATATTAGAAAAAACATAACCAACAATAATAAAAATAAAATCACATTAAACCAAATTTACTCACATATGTGCAGAAGTAGCCTGTTGAAGAAACTAGAAAAGGAGAATATGTAAGATCGTCTCTGATTTTTTTTATTATTCTGCTCTAGTGTTTTCAAGTTTTAGGTTAAAAGGCCACAATTTATTTTTAAAGGCCTTTTACATTTTTTGTTTAAAAAAAAAGGCCTTAACAGATTTTTAAGTAAAAAGGCCTTAAAAAATTTAGGCCCGAATCCTTTGCTTCAGTGGCTTCTCATGTGGGTCGGGCCTGCCAGCAGAGCATTCACTCATTCTATATCTCTCTAAGACATTATTGATTCTGAGACAAACTTAGCAATCCTTGTGATCTATCTCGAATTATTTCTATTCCTATCACATAAGATGCCTCACCCATATGGCCATATCTTTCATTTCAAAGTTCTTAGATAGATATTTGTTTATATCATGTAGCATACCCATGTCATTCGCAGCAAGCAAAATATCATCAACAGATAAGACTAAAATTACAAACTTGCTCCCACTGACCTTTATGTAGATGCATCGGTCAACTGTAACCTCTACAAACCCATATGACATAATGGTATCATTAAATTTCAAATACCATTGTCTGGAAGCTTGTTTAAGTCCATATATTGACTTTTTCAGCTCACACACCAGATGTTCATTTCCTGTAGTCACAAACCCTTCAGGCTGATCCATGTATACTTCTTCCTCAAGCTCTCCATTCAGAAAGGCGACTTTCACATCCATTTGGTGAAGCTCCAGATCATAATGAGCCACCAAAGCCAAAACAATTCTAAGAGAATCCTTCTTTGAAACTGGAGAGAAGGTCTCGTTATAGTCAATGCCATCTTTTTGGGTGAAACCTTTGACAACAAGGCGAGCCTTGTATCTTTTAATGTTACATTTCGAGTCGCGTTTAGTCTTAAAGACCCATTTAGAACCAACAGTTTTGAAGTCATTTAGCAACTCTACTAAGTCTCAAACATTATTATCACCCATAGATTTTATTTCTTCTTTTGCAGCAATAGACCATTTTTCAGAATTGCCACTTTCCATGGCTTTTTGGAATGTGTTCGGTCTTCGTTAATGCTTAAGTCAAATTCACTTTCAACAGCATAAACCACATAGTCATTTGAAATGTCAGATCTTCGGTTCCTTCCAGATCGCCTTAATGGTTCTTGTAGTATACCATTTTCTTCATGAATAGCGACAGGTTCATTAACTGTCCCTTCATCTATTGGAATTGGTACATCATCATGTTTTTCTATTGTCTTATTTGACTGTACTGAAAACAATAGGAACAACAACCTTAGGTATGACAACAGGTGAAGAAACTTCAACCTGAACTTCTTGAATGTCCATTGTCCACCTTTCTTGGTTCACCACTCCCACTAGTTTGACCATTTTCAATGAACCTAACATTTCCCGCTTCAACTATTCTTATACTATGCTTAGGACAGTAAAATACATACCCCTTTGATTTTTACGGATAGCCAATAAAGAAGCCACTAACAGTCCTCGAATCAAGTTTCTTTTCATGTGGATTATATAACTTTACTTCTGCTGGACATCTCCAACCACGCAAATGTTTTAAACTAGGTTTCCTTCCCATCCACAGTTCAAAAGGAATCCTTGGAACTGCCTTACTAGAAACCTGGTTTAAGACATACGTTGCAGTCTTTAATGCATCTGTCCACAACGAAAGGGGTAAAGAACTATTACTTATCATGCTCCTGTCCATTTCCATTAAAGTACGATTCTCCCTCTCAGCTACACCATTATGCTGAGGAGTACCAGACATTGTATACTGTGCACAAATGCCTCTACTCTCAAGTAGCTTTGCAAATGGACAAGGACATTTTCTATTTTCTATGAACTTTCCATAAAACTCACCACCTCTATCAGACCTCACTACTTTCACTTTTCTATCTAATTGCCTTTCCACCTCATTAATGAATATCTCTAGGATATACACAGACTGAGACTTTTCAGGCAATAGATAAGTATAACCATAACGTGAGTAATCATCAATAAAGGTGATAAAATATTTTTCACTGCTCCAAGATGGAGCATCAAACATACCACATATATCAGTGTGAAGTAACTCAAGAACTTGAGTACTTCTTGTGGCTGGTTTCTTTGTAATGTGTTTAGTCTGCTTTCCTTTCATGTAGTCTACACACACATCTAGATCACTAAAATCCAAGTGAGGAAGAATTTCATTCTTTACCAACCTCATAATTCTTTCCTTGGAAATGTGATATAGTCTTTGATACCACAAGAAATCTGAGCTTTCATTAGATGCACTATGCTTAATGCCTTGACTTTAAATATTAAACAAAGATTCATAAAACTTTATATCAAGATTGAAACGATAAAGTGAATCAAACAAAATACCACTTCCATTAAAGTAATCATTTCGGTACAATGAGAAAACACCGTGTCCAATCTAGAAAACAAAACCTAAATTATCCAACCTACTTACAGAAACAAGATTTCTAGCACACTCAGGTACATAGAGACACCCTTCAAGATCTACATGACATCCAATTTCCAAGATCAACTTATAAGTCTCAATGCCTTCAATTCGTGTCTTCATTCTGTTTCCTATGAACAAGAATTGTTCAGGTCCTCTTATGGGTTGTATCGAACTGAATCCATGTTTAATATGAGACACATGAGTAATAGCACCAGTATCTAACCACCAAGTATTTTTAGCTACTTCGACAAGGTTCAATTAAGAGCATACATAAATATGTTGCATACCTTTCTTTTCGAACCAAGCATTTTTTTTCGGACAATCTTTCTTGAAGTGTCCCATTTTCTTACAAAAGAAACACTTCCTTTCCTTCTGGATTTGACTTTCGGGGCCTTTCATTAAAGCTTTATCCTTCATATTGTCCTTCCTACTTGGTTTTCCTTTATTGCTGCTAGCATTTCCATAGCCCACAAGATTGACAACATGATCTTTCATTTTCTTAATTCTCCCTTCCTCTTGAACCAACATAGCTTTTAACTCCTTAAAGTCCCATTTATCTTTAATGGTGTTGTAATTCACCTGGAACTGGCTAAACTCAAAAGGTAGAGAGTTTATAATGAATTGGACCAAGAAATTCTCATGAACTTCCATTCCCAAAGTTGACAACCTTGCTGCCAAGTTAGACATGTGGGTCACATGATCATGAATTGGCTGAAACCAATCAAAATTTTTCATAGTAAGCTCATTCATGAGACTTCCTACAATCAACTTGTCAGCTAGATCAGATTGTGAACACTCCTTAATTTTCTCTATGAATTCCCTTGCTTTCTCTGTCTAAGGCATAGATGGCTTAACACTTTCTTCCATCGTTATTCTCATGAGGTTCAGACTCAGCCTGTTAGATCGCTCCCAAATCTCATAACGAGATTTTTCAGTTTCAGAGCTATCTCCTGTAATGGCTGCAGGTTCCTCATCTGTTAGTATTGCAGAGTCCAAAGCCATAATACCCAATGCAAACTGGATCTGGTCAGACCATTCATCGTAATTCAACCCATTGAACTTTACGACAGAGTTAGCGGATGTATACAAGTTTGAAGAAGCTGCAAACATGTAAACATGCGTACCTATTAGTGCTTTGACACTTTTATAGAGACTCTTAAAGCCTAACTTAAATTTAATACATGAATTTAAATAACCTTTGGGTAATATTTAAACACAAACACTTTTAGCGATGTTAAATTTATAATTTAATAATTAATCAAATCACATATTAATCAAATAAATTTGTTACCTTTGGGTATACAATTTATTGACTATATTGAAAATGATTAATTCTTTTCATATTATTAGATAACAAAATAATTGATCAATCAAAACTTTTATGTCATTTTTTTAGCATCTCTTTAATCATGATCAATTAATAATTTAAAAAAAATTTAATATCTATATGTAATATAACAAGGCCACTTTGATGACTAACAAGTTATACACAATATAAACATTAAAATATTTATTTATTTAAGAGAAATACTCTAAAATAGCATTAAAACAAGTTGAATGGACAAGTATAGCACACATTCCATAAATTTCCAAAAATAGCACTATTTAACAAATTAAAATATTTAAAATTAATTTTTAGATTTTTTTTTTAGGTTCGGGTTCTCAATTTCACATTTAGGGTATACAGTTTTGAGGGGTAGGGTTTAATATTTTGAATTTAGGATTTAATTTTGAAAGATTAATCTATCTTAACATTTTTGGAGTATATTTTTGTGCCACCTTTTTTTTTATCTTTGTATGCAAACAAGTCTCAATTAAATTCTCTACAATCCTTACAACCAAACACAATCATTTCCTTATTTGATAATATTAATTTCAAATTTCCTAAAATCTATCTACCTAATTTAAAGCAATATGTTAGATTAAAATATAATTCTCCTTTCACTTTTATTTAATCTTATCTTTAATTATTTGAATTACTATTTAATACATAAAGTTAAAAAAATATTAGATTTTTTTTCAGCATATGATGTGATTTGAATATTTATAAACGGATATATATTTTAAAAATCTATCTTAACATTTTTGAAGTATATTTTTGTGCAATAATCTTTTTTGAAATGATTTTCCAAAAAACCATGGTCTTAAACACTATTAATCACCTTAAATTTGATTTTAATCATATTTCATTGTATTTTTGACCATGGTTTAAGACCATGCACAAAACCATGGTCTTAATTTTTTTTTTGATTTTAATCATAGTTCATTGTATTTTGGAAAGTACAAATATTTATTGTTCTTTCAAAGTCAATCCATATAATTTTATTAACAAGTACCGTTAATTATTGTAAAAACACCAACATAAAATATATATAAGTGCATTGATATTACAAAACAAAGAAATTTACTATGGGGTAAATTTTGCAAATACAACATATTATATATAATATTCTAATATTTATATTAACTTGACCTGATTATATTAGTATACTAACTTATTTAAATGATTTATAAAAACGAATAGACCCGTGGTATACTACGGGGTAAATCCTAGTTGGTGCTATAATTCATGTACACTCTAATCTTTATAATTTTAGGAGGGGGTATTGGATGAAAGAATTTAATAGAATCTGACTGAATGGAATTAAAGACATAAATAGCAGATTTTCTAGTAGTGCAAAAGACTTTCAAATCTTTCTCTTTAATTCTAGCGATTATATTTTACAACATTTTAGTAGAATTAAAAAGATTTCAATTCTTCTAATTTTTCTACTTTGTTCCCACTACGTTAGCAACCATGAAGCATTAAAACCTAGCAGAAATCTCATCCACCAAAAGAATATCGCACCAAAGTTGTGGTTTTGTTGCCAGCGTTTGCCGTTGTTCCAGGTTGTGTCACGTGCGTTGATGCTCGATCTGCTCCGTCCAATCAAAAGAGGATAGAAAATCTTTGGAGATGCAAAGGATGAGAGAGAGAGAGAGAAAGAGAGAGGTCGGAGCAGATTAGTTCGTTTATTTGTCTAAACTACCGAAATCTAGAATCAATTGGGACTTGGAAAACCAAAAACCTCTAATTAGAACGAGAAATGAAAGAAGATATGATCACCTCACTCTATGATGAAGGCGAATTACAGAAGACATATGAATCTCGGTTTTGACTTTTGACTAATGACTAATCTCTCTAACCATTTGAGCCCTTAACGTTAAATATATATATTCCATCCAAATCTCAGCGTAAAAGTTCAGAATTTGTTCTGTACATTTTACACATAGTTTTCTATTAAATTCTCATAAAATCATGTTTGTTTGCAAAATTAGAAAACATTGAATAACACGTGAATGTAATAGAATGAAAAAATATACAAGATGAATAACACTAGAATTTAATTTTTTTTGTTAAATCTCACTTTGAATAACACTAGAATACAAATGTCTATTAAATTCTGTCAAAATCATATGTCCAATCATATACATGAAATTAAGGTTTCACTCTCTCCTTATTTGTAACACCCGCGAACCGAAATCCCGGTTTAGGGATTGCGTCGGTCGATGCAGGTTGTGCATCGGTCAATGCAGGGTTGAGTTTCTGCATTTTGACTTAAGTTAAACGCTGCGTTTTGGGCAAAAGGGAAAAGAAAACCCTTAAGTCGTTCTTTTTGTCTCGTAAGACGACTTTGGCCGTTTTTGGGAGAAAAGAAGGGAGAAAAGAAGGGAGAAAAGAAGGGAGAAAAAGTGTTATTGAGTGTTCTTGGTGATTCCTGGTGTTTGGAAGCGTTTCTTGTAGAGATCTGTAGTTGGGATCGTTGTAGGAGCTTCCTAGGAGCGTGTTCTTGATTGTTTAAGGTTCAGAAACTTCTTGGCAAAGGTAAGTGCATGACCATGGCTTATCTAAGCTGGAGATTACTCTGATCTGTTTGTTTCTCTGTTGTTAGGCTTGCTAGTATGTTATTTGAGGCGTTAGGAAGCTTTTTTGTGGCTTGGGATCGATTCTTGTGGTTGCAGGAACGAAGATCCGGCGAGAAGCTTCGGGGAAAACAATGCTTGGCATGAGCATCGGTCGATGAACTATGTGCGTGGTCGATGCTAGTGCGAGGATGACGCGGATTGACCTAGGAGCATCGGTCGATGCCAGGTGGAGGCGTCGGTCGATGGGATTAGGGCTTCCGCGTGATGTCGAGCATGTTTCGATTGATGCAAGTGGAAGCATCGGTCGATGCAAGTGAACCTGGTGTCGACCGATGCATACCTTGTGTCAGTCGATGCTGGTCCCTGATGGTGTCGGTCGATGCAATCTTTGTGTCGATCGATGCAGAGCCTGGTTTGTTTGTTGATTGTTGTTTCATGGTTAGAGTATCTCTATTGCTTGTGTGTATAGCCCAGTAGATGGAAGGATTGCCTTACGGAGTGTTTATAAAATACTCATGCATTGCAATTTGTATTTGTGGTGAAGGTAAAGGCAAAGTGTGATCATGGAATCAAGGAAATGAAGAGGAGGATGTTCTAGTGGTTCGCTTGGTTGTCTGGCTTCTGTTAGGTGGCTAGGTGGCTAGAGTTGAGTCCTTGAATGTTGTTTAGGATTGTTGGTTCTCTGGTTTATGCTGTTTGGATCATTAGGTTATGATTTGGAATTAATGTTGGTTATTGGTTATTATTTATTGAATTCTTTATTGGATATTGGTATCTATAATTTCCGCTGTTGGTTGTGTTTGTGGTTAGGTGGCTAGTGGGTATGGGACCACTTGCTGTAGTTATTTATTATTATTATTTATTATTTATTAATTAAAAAAAAACGGGTCAGGTCGTTTCAGTTTGGTATGAGAGCCCTTACGGTTCTAGGTTTGGGTTCACTATGTTTCTGTTGTGATGTTTGGGATTTGCATGTCTTGATTGATTATGTGAGTTAGTCAATTGTGTGTGGCATGGAGTCCTAGAACATCCTCTTCGAGCCTACAGTGTGATTCCACGGTGAGTTTATGATTTTGTGTTATGTTAATTATGTGCTTAGCCTTCTGTTCATGGTAGTGCAGATGGTTAGAGAAGATGCTGTTGCTGGTCGTGGTCGTGGTCGTGGACGCGGACGTGGTCGTGGTAGGGGGAGAGCCCCAGTGGTTAGTGAGACCGAGTACAAGAGTGTGACAGCAGAGGGTGTTGGCGAGTCGCAGGATGTCCACGGGGATTCCGTGAGTGTGGCCGGAGGGGGCGGTGTTGATGCTCCAGTAGTCGGTGATGTTAGGGCCCCAGGTGCGGGTGTCCCAGTGGGTGGAGTCCCCGGTGTCAACCTTGCGGGTTTGCTGGCACAGTTGATAGAGCGGTTGCCGCCAGTGGCACCGTCTCAGGCTTAGGTAGTGCCACCTGTGGTGGTGGAGCAGCGGCAGCCAGTGGCTGCGGATGTGGGGGTCCATTCTCGTTATATCAGCATGTTGACAGAGATAGGCCTTATTCGTACCGAGCGGTTTTTGGGAGGTACTGATCCTACCGCTGCGGAGGCGTGGAGGACGAGTGTGGAACGTAACTTCCATACTCTGAGATGTCCTAAGAAGTTTTGGGTGGACATTGGCGTCCACCATTTGACTGGTGATGCTCAGTTGTGGTGGAGTTTTGTGGCAGCCAGGAGAGTGCAGAGGGAGATGTCTTGGGCTGACTTCGTCTTGGAGTTCAACCGCAAGTACTTCCCTAGAGAGGCATTGGATAGGTTGGAGGTGCAGTTCTTTCAGCTAGCTCAGGGAACTCGGTCAATGCGGGAGCTTGACTTGGAGTTCAGTCGACTTCTGCGGTATGGGGGTCGGGATATGGAGTCTGAGGAGGCTCAGATCAGGAGGTTTTTGAGGGCCCTACGTGACGATTTGAGGGTTCACTGTAGAGGGCGGAGTTATGCTACGCATGAAGAGCTGGTTGAGACTACATAAAGGATTGAGGAGGATATCTAGGCACAGGTATAATTTATGATACTTAATCTTTGTGAATTCTTAGTAAGTTCAGATTTTATGTTGTCCTGTGATAAAGTGCTAGGTTCTCAACACATGAGGTTTGTGTAGGGACCGTGTTGGTGAGAGGGTTTAAGTCCCACATTATGTTTGATTCTGGAGCTACTCATAGCTTCATTACCCTGGACTGTGCAGAGCGTACATGAGTGGGAGATCCCGCAGAGCGTACATGAGTTGTCAGAGTTGCTGGAGGCAAGTTTCTGAGGGTTATTGGACGAGCCAGAGGAATTGATATTCAGATCGCAGGGGAGTCGTGGCCAGCGGATTTGCTTATCAGTCCAGTGGAGTTGTATGATGTGATTCTCGGGATGGATTGGTTGCATGGGCATATGGTGCATTTGGATTGCTATCGGGGTAGAGTGGAGTTTGAGCGTCCGGGAGGGAAGTTGGTTTTTCAGGGTATTAGACCGACTTTGGGGAGTCTTGTGATCTCGGCCATTCAGGATGGGAAGATGATCGATAAGGGCCGTGAGGCTTATTTGGTTACTATATCTATGCCAGAGTCAGTGGGGAAGTCTACGGTTAGCGGTATTCAGGTTGTAGAGGAGTTTGAGGACGTGTTCCAGTCATTGCAAGGACTCCCACATTATCCGTTTGATCCTTTTACGATTGAACTAGAACCAGGGACGACACCGTTATCCATGGCTCCTTACCGGATGGCTCCAGCAGAGATGGCAGAGCTGAAGAAGCAGCTAGAGGATTTGTTGAGCAAGGGATTCATCCGTCCTAGTGTATCACCGTGGGGAGCGCTGGTGTTATTCGTTAAGAAGAAGGATGAGAGTTTTTGCTTGTGTATTGATTACAGGGGTCTCAACCGGGTCACTGTGAAGAACAAATACCCTCTGCCGAGGATCGATGAGTTGTTGGATCAGTTGGGAGGTGCTACTTGGTTCTCCAAGATAGATCTGGCGTCGGTTATCATCAGATCCCGATAGATGAGGCGGATGTGAGGAAGACTGCTTTCAGGATGAGGTATGGGCATTATGAGTTTGTGGTGATGCCGTTTGGGTTGACTAACGCACCAGCTGCATTTATGAGATTGATGAACAGCGTGTTTCAGGAGTTTCTGGACGTGTCTATCATCATTTTCATCGACGACATCCTGGTTTATTCTAAGAGTCCTGAGGAGCATGCAATGCATTTGAGGGCAGTTATGGAGAAGCTGCGGGAGCAGAAGTTGTTTGCTAAGCTGAGCAAGTGTAGTTTCTGGAATCGTGAGATGGGTTTTCTGGGTCACAATGTTTCTGCAGATGGGGTTTCTGTAGGTCCGGAGAAGATTCAGGCTATCAGAGATTGGCCTAGACCGTAGAATACCACAGAGATCAGGAGTTTTCTGGGATTGGCAGGTTACTACAGGAGATTCGTGCAGGGGTTTGCGGGCAGAGCACGTCCTATGACTAAGTTGACAAGGAAGGATGTTCCTTTTATTTGGTCACACGAGTGTGAGGAAGGCTTTGCCAGCCTGAAGGAGATGTTGACTACTGCACCAATGTTGGCTTTCCCCGAGCAGGGAGAACTCTATGTGGTTTATACAGATGTATCTAGAGTTGGTTTGGGATGTGTGTTGATGCAGCATGGGAAGGTGATTGCCTACGCTTTGCGGCAGTTGCGGAAGAATGAGGGCAACTATCCTACTCATGATTTGGAGATGGGTGTTGTAGTTTTTGCCTTGAAGATTTGGAGATCTTATCTTTATGGTGCAAAGGTACAGGTGTTTACATATCATAAGAGTCTGAAGTATATATTCACTCAGCCTGAGCTGAATTTGAGGTAGAGGTGATGGATGGAGCTTGTGGTGGATTATGATTTGGAGATAGCCTACCACCCTGGTAAGGCTAACTTGGTTGCAGATGATCTGAGTCGAAAGAGGGTACCTTCGGCTCAGGAGCAGGAGATGGAGTCTATGGTAGGAGAGATTGGTGCTTTGAGTTTGTGTGTTGTGTCTCAGGAACCATTGGGTTTGGAGGCGGTTGATAGAGCAGATCTTCTGAGCAGGGTGTGGTGGGCTCAGGAGAAGGACTTGGGGTTGGTGAATGCCTCAAAGGATGTAGATTCAGAGTATCAGGTCTCCGATAATGGTACTATCTTGGTGCACGGTCGGGTTTGTGTGCCCAAGGATGAGGAGTTGAGGCAGGAGATCCTGAGAGAGGCTCATGGGAGCAAGTTTTCTATTCATCCAGGAGTGACTAAGATATATCGTGATCTCAAGAGGTACTATCATTGGGTCGGGATGAAGAAGGATGTAGCTAGTTGGGTCGCGAGGTGCGACGTGTGTCAGCTAGTGAAGGCTGAGCATCAGGTTCTAGGAGAGTTACTGAAGAGTCTTCCCATTCCAGAGTGGAAGTGGGATATGATTACAAGGGACTTCGTGGTAGGTTTGCCAGTGTCCAGGATGTTTGATGCTATTTGAGTCATTGTGGACCGGTTGACTAAGTCGGCACGTTTTCTGGCCATTAAGAAGACGGATGGAGCAGCGGTCTTGGCTAAGAAGTATGTGAAGGAGATAGTTAGGTTGCATGGGGTGCCAGCGAGCATTGTGTCTAATAAGGATTCTAAGTTCACTTCGGTGTTCTGGAGAGCGTTTCAGGCAGAGATGGGCACTAAGGTGCATATGAGTACAGCTTATCATCCCCAGGCAGATGGACAGTCTGAGAGGACGATCCAGACGCTGGAGGATTTGCTGAGGATGTGTGTGTTGGATTGGGGAGTCCATTGGGCAGATCACTTGAGCTTGGTAGAGTTTGCTTACAACAACAGTTATCAGGCAAGTATTAAGATGGCTCCTTATGAGGCTTTGTATGGGAGGCCGTATCGTACACCGTTATGCTGGATTCAGGTGGGGGAGAGGAGCATTTACGGGGCAGATTTTGTTCAGGAGACCTCAGAGAAGATTCAGGTTTTCAAGCTGAACATGAAGGAGGCTCAGGATCGGCAGAGGAGTTATGCCGATAGAAGGAGGAGAGATCTTGAGTTTCAGGTAGGAGACAGAGTGTACCTCAAGATGGCCATGTTGCGGGGTCTGAACAGGTCATTGACTGAGACTAAGTTGAGTCTGAGGTATGTGGGTCCGTTCAGTGATTGAGCGTGTTGGACCAGTGGCTTATAGACTGGAGTTACGTGAGGTTATGCGTGCATTCCATAAGGTTTTCCATGTTTCTATGTTGAGGAAGTGTCTCTGTGAGGATGATCAGTTGTTGGCTAAGATTCCTGAGGATCTTCAGCCCAACATGACTTTGGAGGCGAGACCAGTGAGGGTTCTCGAGAGGAGGATCAAGGAACTTCAGAAGAAGATGATTCCTTTGATGAGAGTCCTTTGGGACTGTGATGGTGTTGAGGAGCAGACTTGGGAGCCTGAGGCGAGGATGAAGGCAAGGTTTAAGAAGTGGTATGAGAAGTAAGCTGCAACTTGAGCTTGTCTAGCCTGGTCCCATCTGTAATCCGTGGCTGGAGCGGAAATGGAGTATTCCAGCCCATCTCTCTTGTTTACTTGGTTGCTTGGAGTGGTTGGTTGTGGTACAAAGTTTCCGTGAGACGGGGTTTTTTGGAGGAAAGTTTCCTGAATTAGAAGTTTCCAAAAGTGGAAATTGGTAAAAGTGGAAAGTTTTATGTGAGTTAAAAATTTGTCCATTTTAGTGGAGAGGGCCTTGGAGGGGCTTGTGAGGCCTTTGTGGCGGACTTTTAGTCATTGTGTGGCCTTAGTGGCGGTCTTTTGAGATATTGTGTGGCCTTTGTGGCGGGCTGTTTAGCCAGATGTGTGGCCTTTGTGGCGGGCTGTTTAGCCAGATGTGTGGCCTTTGTGGCGGGCTGTTTAGCCAGAGTGCCTGTTTAGGCGGTCCTTCAGGACAGATGGTCTTTGTGACAGTCCTGTTTAGGACATTTGTTCGGCCTTGGTGGCGGTCCTGTTTAGGAAATTTGTTTGGCCTTGGTGGCGGTCCTGTTTAGGAAATTTGTTTGGCCTTGGTGGCGGTCCTGTTTAGGACATTTGTTTGGTCTTTGTGGCGGCCCTTGTGGCAGTGAGATGATCCATGTGTGGTCATGAGGTATTCCAGTGAGGGGATATGTGGTTGGTAGGACATTGAGATGTCTTACGCGAGCCACGGGAAGGAAACCTGGATAGGGATAGGACTCAGACGTGTTCAGAATTGTTTTCTCGCGACTCTTGGGGAACCTAGGTTCTCCTAGTACTGCCATATTCTGAGACTTTGTGATTTGGGAGTATGGTTGGTATATCGGCTTCGGATGACAATCCGAGGGTGCGCTGTAGGGTGGCAACCCGAGAGATGAGTATTGGATTTTTCCTTATATATTATGGCATGCGGGCTTAGGCCCGATGAGGAGCCAACATTATGGCATGCAAACTTAGGTCTGATGAGGAGCCAATAAAAACTCTAGGTCTAGGCCTCTGAGTGATGGAAAGTCCAAAAGTCAAGAGTAAATAATGCCAGGAGCATCCGAGGATTTTCCTAGGAAACAAGTGTTTTTCCTTAAATCTGACCACATTCGTCTTCCCTCGGGCAGCCCTCTGAAATTTTTTACGGATTTCTGAGGATTTTTCCGACGGATTTGCGAGACCATATTAGTCTACTTGGTTATCCGTCTGTATACCGAGACTAATATATATATATATTTAAATATAAATGTACAAATACATACCAAATTATATATATAATTGCTAATTTAAATTTATGAAAACATTATATGAAAACTTCAAGAGTTAAAATTTATTTCCATGTTTTTTATAAATACATGATTATGAAAATGGAATAAAATAAAATTAATACAATTTATTCTTCGTCTTCTTCATCTGATGAATATTCAGAATTGTCTGAATCATAAGCATCCTCAAATTCTCCACTCTCTTCCTCAGAATCATCGTAAACCTCGTCATCTACAAAGTTGGTGAAATCAACGACAAGATCAATTTCTAGAGAGTGGTCAACCGCTCCTATGGTACCCAATGAGTTTTGCTGCATTGGTTCATGCTCACTATCATCAGAAAACCCAACAATCCTTCCTCTAGGATTTACTGACATCACTGTGATCCAAGGGTCGTTTGCTGCAGTTACCCGTGGATATCTAATGTAGCATACTTGATGGGCTTGTGAAGCGAGAATGAATGGATCATATTCCTGGAGCTCTTTCTCAAATGTAATGTTGTGACACCGAATTCGTCATGTTTCACACCAGACCCAACAATTGGATCGTACCAATCACATGAGAAAACAATGCACCGTAAATTGATCATCTCTGGATAACGAACTTCTAAGATTTTGCGAAGGACACCATAGTATACAAGATCACCAGATTGTGCCGACACACCATAATCACAACTTGGCCTAGTCGTTTTGGGTCTAAGAATCTTGAATGCGTACCCACGAGTACAATACATGGGATACGCTTCCGCAACATATAAAGACCCATTAGCAAACTCCAATAACCATGTAGGAAATGATTGCCCTTTAGAAGACATTGTTGTTACCTATAGAAATATTTTTTTAGAAAATATTAAAAAAAATAAAATAACTTTAATTTGAAAAAATATTTACTAAAAAATTTTAAATAAGAAAAAACTTACGTAGAATTTTAGCCAACGACTAAATTCAGCCTGCTTGAGTTTTTGAACTTCATCCTCGCTCATGTCTGGATATGTAAAGCGTACTTGGTCCAAGTAAATCCTATAAATTAATTAACATGAGGATAAATAAATTTGCAATTTCAAATATAATAAAAATGAATTAGAATTTCAATTGTAAATTTTTTACCTCTAATACTCTATAAGCTCTTCACAATTTGTGATTATGTACATGTGCAAGTGTTGTACCTCTTCCTCTGTAAGCCTTCGTTTCTTAGTTTTTCCACTTAATCGACCAATTTGAGAAAATATATTTGGGACTTGTACAGGGTAAAAAGGTGTCTCCCCACCGTCATCATGTCGAGCAGGTTTTCGCATCTTTGTTTGGACGTGTTTCGAAAAATAATATTCCGGGAAGTGTGCAGTTTCTTCGTTGATGCTTTGTGCTACAATAGAACCTTCGACTCTCACCAAATTTTTAACTTTCTTCTTAAGAGTGCCCATGTAGCGCTTAAAAGGATACATCCATCGATAATGAATAGGACCGCCAAGTGATAACTCTCGTGGGAGATGAATTGCAAGATGTTCCATAACATCAAAAAAAGACGATGGAAAAATCTTCTCAAGGTTACAAAGGATCACCGGTATATTTTGCTCCAAGTTATGTATCCCTTCTACTGTAAGCGTCCTTGTGCATAAATCTCGAAAGAACACATTTATAACTGCATATATTATAACATGAAATGTTAAGATATTAATAAACATTGATAATTAGGCATAAAAGTTAAAGAATTTCTATGACAAAATACTTGCAATTGCTTTGTGTACATCATGTGGTAGAAGATGCTGAAAGGCAAATGGAAGGAGGCGCTGCATAATGACATGACAATCATGGCTTTTCATTCCTTGAAACCTCCCTTTTCCCACATTCACGCAATTACGAAGATTAGATGCATACCCATCAGAAAATTTGACATGCATCATAATCCACTCTAAAAATGCTTCCTTGGAAGATGCATCTAATCGGAATCGAGGGGTTGGTGCTTTCCCATTTGGTGAAGTTTTCTTCGAGAACATATATCAGGCAAGTCCAATCTAGACTTCAAATTGTCTTTTGTCTTTCCTGGAACATTTAGTACGGTGTTCATGAGATTATCGAAAACGTTCTTTTTTGTATGCATGACATCAAGATTGTGCTTCAACAAAAGATCCTTCCAAAATGGTAATTCGAAGAAGATACTAAACTTGTGACAGTTGAGATGTACTAAACTTGTGACAGTTGAGATGATCGCCATATCCATCAACAATATCGTGCCCATTACCACCGCAAACCACTGTCTTCTCAGCACCAAAATCTCTTAACTGATTCAAAATTTCTTCGCCAGAATACTCAGGAGGTGGACTATCAAAGACTTGTCTGTTCTTTTTAAATAATGTGGTGCTCCAACGATAAGGATGGTCTTCAGGGAGCCATCGTCTGTGAAAATTATACCAACTCGTTTTACGTCCGTGTTTCAGCTGAATTGCATCGGTGTTATCTTGACAATACGGACAAGCTAATCGTCCATGCGTTGTCCATCCAGATAACATACCATAGGCTGGAAAATCGCTTATAGTCCACATAAGCATCCCACATGTTGAAATTTTGGTTCATTGAAACATCGAACGCTTCTACACCATGCTCCCATAACATTTGTAACTCATATATCAATGGCTGCAAAAAAAAATCAAGTGCTTTCTTCGGATGATCTGGACCTGGAACAAGAATGGTGAGAAAAAGAAACTCCCGTTTCATACACAAAGATGGCGGCAAATTATATGGTGTCACGATAACTGGCCACAAGGAATATTGCCTCCCATGTTTCCCAAAAGGATTAAAACCATCTGTAGACAAACCAAGATAAACGTTCCTTGGCTCATACGCAAAGCCAGGGTAGAGTGACTGAAAATGTTTCAATGTTTCTACATCTGATGGGTGCGTAATTAAACCGTCTGATGTATGTTCTGCATGCCATCACATTGCTCCTGCTGTACGCTCTGACTGATACAATCTTTTCAACCTCTCTGCTAACGGTAAATACCACATTTTTTTATATGGTATGGGAACTCTTCCACTTGTGTCCTGATACCGAGGTTTACGACAAAAACGACATGAAGTGCGGCCTTTGTCTTCTCTCCAATAAATCATACAATTATCACTGCACACATCTATCACCTGATATGGTAAAGCAAGTCCAGCTACGAGTTTCTGCACCTTATAGTACGAAGCTGGTGAAAGATTATTCTCTGGCAAAATTTCTTTCACAAAATCAGTACTCGCATCCACACAACCCTCTGATAAATTCCAATCCGTCTATGCCCATCAACCTACTTGTAGATGATAATGGTGAATGACCCTTCTTACAACCATCATACAATGACATATTTGCCGCATCTAACATATCAAAGAATCTTCGGGCTTCTAAATTCGGCTGTTCTACTCTATCTCCATCCTGAATTAATGAGGGCGTATTTTCCCTAAACGCATCGTTCACCATCTGAAATGTACCTACATCTACTTCTATCGATGGTTCTTCTACACTACCCGGAGTACAATGTTGACTAGTACTGCCATAATCTACCATTGATTCACTTTCCCCATGCGAAAACCATATCTTATAACCCGGCATAAATCCATCCCTAAACAAATGTTTCTTTACTAATGATACCTCCGGATTTTTATAATTCTGACATTTTGGACAAGGACAAGACATAGTACATGTTTCTCGCGTTATGCTCTGGTTTGACGCGAATAACATGAATTGTCTAAGACCTTCCTTGAACTCTTCTGTAAGTTTGCTTGTCTCTTCATTGTATCTAGGTTTATCCATCCCATGAACGAAAATAACCATAAGGATCTGAAGAAGACGTTATTGTTGGTATTGTGTATATTTTCGTTTACCAAACAAGTGAATCATAACTTGAATATATATACACAAAATTTCCAAGAGATTTCCAACGGATTTCCGAGGGTTTTTTAAATTTTAACGGTCACATTCAACGGATATATTCGCAAAGGCTATATCGCAACAGATATAATCGTAACGGATATAATCGCAACGTATAAAATCGCAAAGTTCTCAGTAATCCGTTGGAAATCTGTTAGAAGATACCGACGCTCTTCTTTCCCTCGGAAAGCTGTCGGAAATTTTGAAATATTTCCGACAATTTTTCGACGACCTGGTTTTCGTGAGAAATTTCCAAGATATTACCGACAGAATAACAAATTTCAGAGGGTTTTCTGAGAGACGTCGTTTCCTCAGAATTTCCTCAGAAATATGTTGGAAACCTCTTGGAAAGCTGTCGGAAATTTCCTACGGATCTTTCGTCAGAAAATCCGTCCGAACTCGCCGCGTTTTCTTGTAGTGAAATCTACACTTTACTACTATATTGTAACTGAAATTACATAAATTATGAATTGACTATTTTCCATTCATTTTCATTCAAACACTATAAATTATAATTGTAACTCCTCTAATTAATTTATTTTGGAAATTTAACTTTCATCTCTTAAAATCCTATAAATAACCACTCTCACATCATCGTCCACCATATCCTCAAATTCTAAATATTTTCTTGGTTTTGTTTATGTTCTTGCAAGGGTTGAAAACTCATGGTAAGAGTGTAATTATATATTTTTTTAGATTTATCTTATATTTTGTTCAATTTTATTTATTTGTTTTTATGTATTTTTTCCTTCCTTCTTTGTCTTCTTATTATTTTTAATTTTCAATTACATATGTATAATAAAATATTTTAGAAATATAACTTCCATCCTTTGAAATTCTATAAATAACCATTCTCACATCATCATCTACCATATCTCAATTTCTATATATATATATATATATATATATATATATATATATATATATATATATATATATATATATTTTTGTTTATGTTCTTGCATGAGTTAAAAATTCATGGCAATAGTGTGATTATATATTTTATTAGATATATCTTATATTTTGTTTAATTTTATTCCTTTGTTTTTATGTTTTTCTTCCTTCCTTTTTTGTCTTTTTATTATTTTTAATTTTCAATTATATATGTATAATAAAATTTTGGTGGCTGTAAAAAAGAATTATCGATACAGATTCAATAATACTAATTTTGATCAAAGGCCAACGAGGGAATCAAGCTAAAGAAGTCATCTTCATATTGGATAATGTATATATCAAGTTAGAGGTTCTAGAATATTTTTTTATTTTTTTATTTTTGTCGTGAAACACTCCCAAATATTAATTTAGCATAGAGACAATGTCCCAACTGTAAAATGATCAACACAACCTTGAAAGAAGAACAAACAACCAATAGCAGAAATCTTCATTACAAACAATTTAAATATATTATTAAAAAACCATTGAAGAGAAACGTTTATTTAAATTATAATCTCCTCCCACGAAATCAAGTATTGCTTATTATTGTTTTCGTTGTAAACTCTGAATCTATTTGTGGAATTCGACAGCAGAAAATGTGTAAGCGAGAGCAGCTATTTCACATTTATGAAAACCCAAAGCAGAGGCTAAAGCTTCAAACTGTGAAAACGACCTCTCTTTACCACCCGAGCATTGTGTTAACATCAACATGTCCATGCCAAAGACTATGTTAGAGAAAAAGTCGTCACTCTTTGGTTCCGTTGGTGTAACCATGTCAACGATTACCTATTTTCCCTTTTCCGGAAGACTCTTCCAACAGTTTCTTAGTATCTTTACACAATCTTCGTCGTTCCAGTCATGTAATATCCACTGCCAGCAATTTATTCAACTTAGTTTGTGAATGAACTGTTTAAATCATAAAAGTATTAGCCTTTTTCATTTAAATGCAGTTTACTTACTTTCGTGAAGATTGCATCCCCTTTTGGAACTTCTATAAACATATCTCCGGATACATGTTCCACTCCTATAGCATATTTTTAGTAGGATTTTAAAAAACTGAAAAAGTATTTTTTTGATTTTTTTTGGAAAACACTTCAATTTTCAACATGTCAGACTAATGATCTACTCTGTTGTACCTGGATACAAAGGAGCAGTGGCTAAAACCCCTGCTAAATCGAAATTGATACCCTTAATTTGAGGATACTTGCAAGTGACAAGATTTAGTGTGGTGCCAAGTCCTCCGCCGATATCAACTAAAGTATTTACATCTTTGAATCCTTTGTAAACTTCTAAAATCTTCTTCATGATCATGCTAGAAGTTTCTGACATTGCCTGGTTAAACATACCAGCGAATTGTTCGTCCAACCCAATGTATTCGAAGAGTTTCATGCCATGGGCAGAGCTGAATGCATCTTTCTCTTCTTGTATCACATCCTTCAGATGTGTCTTGTAACAAATCTTCAATTGTTCACTGAAAGGACGTGTATAGATAGTACTTTTTTGTATATTGGCGGTTTAATAAGAAGGTTATTAGCCGGTTTGTTATAATTGAGGATCAACTACTAATTTGGCTGATTGGCAAATAATGAGGTACGTACCAAGTTTTGAAAAATACTTCGCTTTGGTGCAACTTGAACAAGGACATGAGGGAACCCGAGTCGTCACCACGGTTTAAGAAAAACGTGCAAACTGGTTCAGCTGCATATACCCTTTGGGTCTTTCGGATTCGATCGTTTTCTCCGGTTTCAACTATACGACACTTCAATATCGAGTGGCTCGCGAGTAGCCGTAACATACGGTCTAGCAACATTGGCGCCTCTGGGTTGGTGGGCTTGGTAGGGAGAGCAAAAGCTATTTCGGAAGGCGAGAGCCATACGTCGTCGTCAGCAGCAACAATTGTGTCGATGACGCCAAGCTCCAAGGCAGCTTTGAAAACCATAGGAAAAGCCAATGAGTTCGTGATCCTCAACGCTTGCAAGCTCATCATTTCTTCGGCAACTTGTTCTTGTTCTTTGGTTAGACCCGGTTTAGAGTAAGTGGTTAAGGGCTCTTGAAGATGGTTCTCCATTGCTGTTGTTGGTTGGAAATAAAATTGAAGAAGGCAGAGATGGGAAGATAGGATGGTTAACAGTTAGACTTATTGCACCATTTTATAGGGAGATATCTCAAAACCAAGTGTACCGACTTTTTGATTTGGTGACCCTGACCCATGTACGTATGACTACAGATTTTTGCCTAATATTTTTATTTTTAAGAAACATTATCTGATATATATCAGTCTAAAAATATTACCCTATGTCTAAAATTGTTTATGCTGAACAATATCTAAATTTTGCTTGCATCGATTTATATATAAATATGTCAAATTTTTATATATATATATATATATATATATATATATATATATGGAAATAATGTAATTCATAAAGACTTGACGAGGGATAAATTGTGAACCGCCATCATAAATTATTAAAATGAAATCTCTAGCTGCATGCAAGGGTTTCGGAATTCGGTATGAGATCTCTAGCCGAGCAAGGAACAACCCACGTGACAATCTATGAAAGACGTAGTTCCCAGTGGAGGCTAGCTATATATATATATATATTTTTGCTAGCTATATATATTAATAGCAAACCTAATTGCATAAAACAGTTCGGTATTAAGCTTCTTGGTTGGTTTGGGTGATGTTAGGCAAACGAAGAAGTGACACCAGAGATCAATGAGGAAGAAGTAACTAATATATCAATGAGCTAAAGGATGATACTTTAATTAATGACACAAGATACAGCATATGGTATAACCAAACCTTAATTATAATTTGTTAGGCGTAGTGTGTCAGGATGACCAGGACATATCCAAGTGGTCAGATAATATATCAACGAGGGATGGTTGAAGGATTTCAGCAAGAGTATAACTTTTCAGTTGATGATTTTGTTTTTTATTTTCAAATCTTGGAACGTGTTCAACTCTTTCTTTTTACGTGATTTATTTTTGTCCATCAAAATGAAACGAAACTAAAACATTATGTCTCGTATAAAAATTGCTGAACCATAGACGTCGTTTAACAAAGCCGTTGGCACACAGAGAGGAGAAGACAATAGCCATAAAACATCATCGTGAATCAAGTATGAAAATAAAGTCATTTTTGTAACCTCTGTTTTGGGTTTAGGAAAAATTTTGTTCAATATGTAGTTATATTTATATTTTCCTCTCTTTCGTTCGGATGTAACGGATTAATTAATAAATCATACAATTTATTAAAGTTCTATTTCTATTTCTTCTTTTTTTGTTCACACTTTTTGTCTACAAAATTCTATTATTAGGGCAGACTAATAAGATAAAATAAATGCGATCATTCAAAACCAAAACAAAATTGAGTTTACAAATTTTTTCTTCAGTCTATGTATTGAATTAAGTTAATCTTAATTTTTTTAGACAGATCCTAGAAATGCAAAATATTAAATTTTTTTTTACAATACTTTGAACTCAAAATTATGTAAGTAAAAATACTCCTACGGTATATATAAAGACAGAGAAAGTATACACCATGTTTTGTCATTTTGACTTTATTATTTCATCATCAAATTAAGAAGAAGAAAAAAAAAGATGAATGGGCCAAACGGCCCATAAAAAAGAAACCAAATAAACCTTGCCTCTTCGTATGAATTTGCTACTCTCGCTAGCTCAGAAACCCTAAGCGCCTGAGAAGATGAAGGTATGTGACGGCGAGCAGAGTCTACATTTTCCTAATTCGTTTCTCGTCTCTTGTTTTGCTTCTCTTTTCATGTTTCTGTGTTTTAGTTCCACATTGCAAATCCAACCACTGGTTGCCAGAAGAAGCTCGAGATCGTCGATGACCAGAAACTGTAAGATTTTGCTCTATTGTATTCATCTTTACTCATTTTTGTAGATTTCGCGATAGGTTCTCTAGATCTGTTGATTCATGCTTGTAGATATCACTTGGAAATTGGTAGCTCTTAGGTTACAAAAAAATTGTTGCGAATTGCTCTATATATTTTCGTATGT
The DNA here is from genome assembly GCF_030686135.1 of Camelina sativa. Lineage (NCBI taxonomy): Eukaryota > Viridiplantae > Streptophyta > Magnoliopsida > Brassicales > Brassicaceae > Camelina > Camelina sativa. Next base: position 17,658,981 of record NC_141893.1, read on the forward strand.
TCCGTCTATGTTCAATATTAATACAAAGTTAAGCTTCGTATCTGCTCAAAAACATGTCTAGATTATAGTATATAGTATTGAGCTTGGCTTATGTTGATGCAGACGTGCGTTTTTCGACAAGAGAGTCAAAAGACTCTCTAAGAAGTCAGTGGAGATGCGTTGGGCGAGGTGCGTAGATTTCGTCTATCTTTGATTGTGATTTTATCTCTTTTAAACAGATGATGGAATTATAATATTATGAAATGTTATTGCAGGACTTCAAGGGTTACGTTCTCAAGATCATGGGTGGTTGTGATAAGCAAGGTTTCCCAATGAAGCAGGGAGTTTTGACTCAGAAAGAAAATTCACAGTTCTGAACTATATAAACCCTTTTTAGATTTTATAATATATATAGTAACGTGGAAACGCAAAATACAAACAAACGAAATATTTTGCTTTCATTTGCCTTTCACGATTACGTAAAGAAACAATCAAATCATTACAGAGATAACATACCAGCTGCTGCAGCGCCAACAACATCGTCCCTCGAGTCGGCAAAGTTAAGAAGAAGCCTGGTACGAGATTCTGGACGAGTAGAGTAAAAGTCTGAGAGAGACATGTTAATGGCGAGCAAGCTCAAGTTGGAGGCAGTTGTCCCAACATCAGTCACAACCTCAACATTAATCACTTGGATTGTCGTATTCTGTCCCTTCCCCAATTCCACGGCGATGATAAAAACGAGAAACACTAATTAAGACGAGGTCGTTGAGATGTCTCTTCATTTTCTTTTGTTTTTGGTTTTCGTTTAGTGCCGTTGAAACAATAAAACAGTGACTGTATGCACATTTTCTAAACACTTAAGATTCTGACATACCATGGTTAAACATACCAGCGAATTGTTCGTCTAACTCAATGTATTCGTAGAGTCCCATGCCATGGGCAGAACTGATTGCATATTATCCTTGTAAGTTGTATCACATCCTTCAGATGTGTCCTGTAACAAATCTTCAATTGTTCATCAAAGGTACGTTTATGGATGGGGTACTTTTAAACCGCATATTGGTTTAATACAAAGATTATCAATTAGTCGGTTTTATACAACGGATGCCATCAACTACTCTAAATTGGCTGATCTGCAAATAAATGAGGTACGTACTATAGAATCACAAAGTTTTAGCTTGAAGAATGAAAAATAAACAAAGAACTTGCTCTCTTTATTTAATCCTTAGCAAAATAACTCAAAACCTAAGGCTCTCCCAATCTCTCAAACTACAATCTCTCTTGTAAAACTTATATGTTCTGCAACACAATTGCATCCATATTTATAACACCAGAAAAACCTTTTAGTCTTAACCCTATTTGGAAATGTATGTGTAGAGAACTCCTAAACAACTCCAAGTCCTTATCCCTCAAGAAACTTAATTCCAAATAGGTTTAGGATAACTTCAAGGTCTTTTGAAGCTTAATCCAACATACTCCTCCTTAAGCTTGAACTCCAATGCTGCCAAGTCCTCAACTCCCATGAGCTCCCTCATTTCTTTAAACTTGGTTCTTCCTAACGCCTAGGTGAGAATGTCCGCCTTTTGATTAGTACCTGCAACATGCTCCACCTCTACTTGTCCGTTTTCAACACACTCCCTTATGAAATGGTATCGACGGTGGATATGCTTACTACGTCCGTGGAACATCGGATTCCTTGTTAATGCAATTGCTGATTCATTGTCAATTCGAATAATGACCTTCTCAAACGAAGTCCCAATGATCTCTGCCAACAAATCCTGCAGCCAAATTGCTTGTTTTGCAGCTTCAGTCCCTGCCATAAACTCAGCATTACAAAATGACAAAGCCACAACATCTTGATTTCTTGAACACCATGTGATCGGACTGTTCCCAAAATAGAAAATATGTCCATAAGTACTCCTTCCATCAACTAGATCACCACTATGACTAGAGTCACTGTAACCAACTAGTTTAGGTACTCTCGATCTCTCATAAAATAATCACATGCCTACAGTTCCTCTCAAGTACGTCAAACACTGTTTCAATGCTGCACCGTGTGATACTCTTGGACTCTGCGTATACCTACTCAAAATTCCCACACAATATGAGAGATCCGGTCTAGTACCAATAAAAGTTAAGGAGCATCAACTTGAAAGAAGGAGCATCAACTTGAATCAAAAAGAAGAGGATGTTTATACAAAGAAGTCAGAAGAAGTAAAGATCTCTTGGTTACCTTGTGTCCAAACAAATCTCGGATATCATTGTCGGTCTGGTTTATGAACAAAAAACCAAGAAAGAATCAGCAACGAACGACCCTGAAATGTTGAGGGAAATTAAAAATTCTTAGCTTTCAAGAGAAAGACCCCAAGCAATTACTCTAACATCTTCCGGGAGACCCATTGGAAGAAGCATTTTGGGTCTGAACATTCCCGAGTTACCAATCTCCACCCACTTCCCTATACCTTCATGGTAGCTGAAAATTTCCATACTTGGCTCGGTGTAAGGGTTGTAAGCTGGCTTGAACCACAGTTTCGATATCCCTGAAAAGCATGATCACGTTCAGAGTTTTTCTTTCTCTCTCTAGCCTAAGCGAACCTAATTTAAGATTGTGGCAAGACTTAAGGAAGAGTTTACCTAAGCGTGAGAAGAAGTCTTTTAATACACCACCAGTCAGGTCTCCCATTGTGTAATTTAAGAGTAATCAGCTCAGACCATACGGTGAAGGTGAATGGACAAGCAAAGAAGAGGTGATCTCTTGACTCATCTTTCTCTCCACAGAATGAACATGGCTGATGTGCTCCCAAGCACGCATAAGAGTTCCGGAGGATAAACGACACCACATAGGGACATGTTTTGATTATTTCTTTTTTAAAAACAAAATAATACCTCTTAAGGTGTGATTTTTTCTATTGGATTTCCCATGTAAGAATGTATTCAAAAGTCTCCTAAAATCTGTGTTTTGGTTTTCTATTTTAAAAAAGTTAGATTTTGAATAACAGTTGATTCTATATGATTTTGACAAATTATTGATTGAATAACAAGATATTGTGAGTGGTTTTGAATGATTTTATAGAAATTCCAAATTGAATAACATTGGATTTGGATAGTGATTTAAAAATCATAAGTTGAATAACAGATGATTTTAATTAAAAACCAAAATCCTCCAAAATCCTCATTTGAATACCTTCCTCTAAATAAATCTAGTTTGCTCAGATACCAAATATAAATTCAGAGATCATCTAGATTAGATCTAATTCAAACATCCCCTTTATAATAAAACGGAACTACACAACATTGTTTCATAGACTATATAATTTTAATAAGTTGATTACAATATGTTATAGATTAATTGGTTACAAGTTAAATAGTGGGTGCAACCTTAATTTATTTTTGGAAAATTTTATTACTAGAGCACATTGTTTCCAAAAATCGTAAAGACTAAATAATCATTTTAAATCATTAATTTCCTTTATTAAATTATTCATCAAAGAAAATCATTTGATATCTAACTTAACATATTAATTGGTTAATTATCATTATACTTCACCTCTCATTTTTATCTATGAGTCTATTTTGTAAAACAAATAAATTATCATATTATTTATTATAATTAAAATTAGTTTTATTTCTGGATATACCATAAGTTGAATTTTTAAAAACAAATAGAAATTGTTCAATCTATAAACTATTCAAGCTTTAGTAATATTATTCTTTAAAAATAAAATTATTGAATTAAAAAATTTACTGAGTAACGGGTCAAAATTTGAATATTTAAATTCAATTTCATATTTTTTTCTTGAATTTTATAATTTTATATTATATAATAAACTTCAAATAATTTATTTTGAAATATTTTAAAAACATTGAAAGTTGATATAAAAGTTAGAAACTATAAACACTCTAAATTGATTTGTTATAACAATGTCAATAATATGTCACTATAACGTGAAAGAACACCAAGAAACCAAGTATATTAAGAAAAAAGTATAAAAATATATTAAATTACTCATAATATAATAACTCGCTTTTTAAAAACCAAATTTCCAAAATTATGTTTTATAATGACATTCAAGTCATGGTGTAGATATACATTGTTGAAATAAATTCACATACATAAATTAATACAACATATTAAAATTTTATTTTGAAATATAAAATATACAAAATTTTGTATAAAATAAAATTTAACCAGTGTTATAGCACGAATACTTATCTAGAATCATTAACAATATAAAATTTACAAAATATGTGTATTTTTTCATGCCATCATATTTAGCATATGATTTGATTGCATAATTTTTTATCCAAAAAAACTTTTAAAAACAATCACATAAATTATAATTTATATAAAAATTAAAATAAAAATAAAATAATTTTCAACCCGTGCTCTAGCACGGGTCTTAATCTAGTAAACATGTTATTAAAGAAGAAGAAAACACTAACCTGGATCCATTGCTTGATTATGCTTGATGATGGATCCAAGTCTTCAGCAATTGATTTTTTTCTTCCCTTACTCCTTATTGCTTTCATGTGATCTTTGATGAAGATTACTAATCTCTTTTTCTGGTGTGTATTTGGTGTGGTAGTGTTTCTCACGTTACGAGAACACAACCGTTGCAGTAATGATTCAACAGCCACACATATATATACATGTATATACAATCACCTTTGAAGAGTTGTACTGGTTCGTAATAGCACCTCTTAATACATGTATATATATTACTTATATGATATAATTAAGAGAAGGGAAGAGGGTTATCAATACACTCAAATTCTAATACATTAATCGAAACCGATTCATCACGGTGTCGTCTTTAATATTAGAATTTACAATGTTAAATATAAACTTGAACTTTATTATTAAATCAAAAGACACATAGGCTTTATATTCTTACAGGAGGAAGGTAGCAATCAAGTAATTTCTATAACTGGGATGGTAAAATTCATTTTGATGGAGCTGCGTGGGTGGGGGTGTGTATAGCACAACAGTGTTTACAAGGAAATATGTGTGGCAGACGATTTTGTAGAAGCTTAGTCCAAAACATGATGAGCATAGAGACGCAAATATGACTGCAGAAGACGAGCTTCAAGACAAACTATCTCAACTGTTGAAAACCTGTAATTGTTTGATTGTACTTGATAATATGTGGAACGAAGAAGACTGGGAAGACGGTGAGGATAAAAAAAAATATATCAGTCCAGCATGAGGCTGAAAAGGAAAAGAAAGAGTGAGACGGCAAAGAAGCCGTGAAGAAAACAGAAACTCAAGAGGTTATCCTGCATAAACAGAATTCAAAGCTTCAACAGAGATGGATTGAGAAGAAGGCTGATGCCAAGAACAAACCTGTGAAGTGCCAAACCAAGAGGAAGAAATCTGTACCTGAAGCAGAACAAGGAAGAAGGCACCAATGCAAGCTTGGTTGCAGCATCAAAGATGACATGTAGGCAATGAAGCCTTGCATCAAAGAGGAAGCAAATAAGGTGGCAGCAATGGTGTTGACAAGCTCCAATCCTTTGAACCTGAAAATGAAAAGGAGAAACTGAGGGTTCAAGGAACGACTACGGTTAAGAGAAAGCCGAGGTGATGCATGGTTCAAGTCAAAAGAGTCCTAAGCTAAAGCAAAGGAGGTGATGGTTCCGAGAATCGCAAAAGAGAAAGCAATGATTAGTACATAAATGCATAACCTGAATGTTAGTGATATATACCTTGTGAGAATTAAGGTTGAAGAAGCAATTGCAGATATGAGTTAGAGATGACATATATAGTGATCGAGAAGAATTTCATTCATTCATCAAATAATAAACAAACAAGAAGAGAAGTAACTACCAACCTTACAATTACAAACATGGATTTGCGTTGGAGCAGAACGCACAATACAGCTCCAAAAGAATCAGTGGCTCCTAACTAGGTAACAGTGATGAAGCAAACCCAAAATCTATCCGACAAAGATCCCAAGCACCTTCGTTGTTGGTACAAACTTCCATTGGATCCACCGGAAGATAGTCCCCGCAAGCAAACCCTGACGGATGGAGCGCAGAAACACCAATATCCCCACTCGGCTTGGAGTTTTCTCTTGTTGATATTCTTAACTTTTTTTGTTTGATCCCAAGTAAGTGTGATTCAAGGTTAATGAGATGGTTCCTCAACTCGTCACCCGACAAACCCTTGAGATATGGCAAGTCGAAGAGATCCGACGCGTGACTCATCCTCATGTGATCGCTCAACGCATTGAATTTCCCAACTATTGTTTCAATGAAAGATTTAGAACGAGAATGTAAAGAATTACTCTCTTTATTCAGCAAAAGGAAATCTTACACAAAAACCTTAAAGCTTTCTCTCTCAAGTTCTAAAACTTCTCTCTCTAAACTCATAGGTTTACCACAAGCTTTGGCAACTCTATATATAGAGATAGTTCTCCTAAAACTATTTGGGATTAGATATCTCCTAATCTCATTAGAACTTATTACAACTGTTTATTCTAGATGTCTCCTAAAATAACTCTAATCCTAATCTTTATTAGGATTACTTCTTCCGCAAGTCACACTTCAAGCTTAGCCCAACAATCTCCCCTCTAAGCTTGAAATCCTTCTTTGACAGTTCATGAACTCCGATGAGGTTCCTCATATTCTTGAATTTGATCTTGTCGAGAGCCTTGGTTAACACATCAGCCTTTTGTTCGATCCCGGGAACATGTACCACATCAACTTGTCCATTTTCAACACACTCCCGTATGAAGTGATATCTTCGGTGAATGTGTTTGCTGCGACCATGGAAGACAGGATTCTTTGTGAGAGCAATGGCAGACTTGTTGTCTACACAAATTGTTATTTTCTCACACGTTGTTCCAGTAATCTCAGCGAGTAACTCTTGTAGCCAAATGGCTTGCTTAGCAGCTTCTGTTGCTGCCATAAACTCGGCTTCACAAGAGGATAGCGCCACCACCTGTTGCTTCTGAGAACACCATGTGATAGGACATTCATTGAGATAAAACACATGACCAGCAGTACTTCTCCCATCATCCACATCCACACTATGACTGCTGTCACTGTATCCTATTAGTCCTGTTTGAGTTCCTGGTTTGAAGTGTAGACCATAGCCAGAAGTGCCTTGAAGATATCTCAGAATCTGCTTCAGTGCGGCTCCGTGTGATTCTCCAGGTTCCTGCAAATAACGACTCAGAATTCCAACAGAGTATGATAGGTCTGGTCGAGTATGGGGCAAATATCTCAGACAGCCAATACTTTTTCTATAAGCTCGTTCATCAATGCGCTTTGGATCTTGAGTTTTTGAAAGCTCCAGACCCGGTTCCATTGGCAACAAAACAGAGTTACACTCACTCATTCCGGTCTCTTCAAGAATTTTCTTTGCATACTTTTCCTGTCTTAACACGATCCCGTTCTCACTTTAGCAAACCTCAATGCCAAGATAGTAGGTGAGTCTTCCTAAATCACTCATTTCGAATTTTCCAGCCATCTCATTCTTGAAATCAGAAATCAGTTTCAATGATGAATCTGTGACAAGAAGATCGTCTACGTAGACTGCCACAATCAGAAGATGTTCATTGTTCTGTTTTCTGTAAAGAGATGGTTCTTTACTGCATTTTTCGAATTTTAGCTCACTGAGAATGCTGTTAAGCTTGATGTTCCAGGCACGAGGTGCTTGTTTCAGTCCGTAGAGGGCCTTGTGTAGCTTGTACACCTTTTCTTCATGGTCTTTCACGACAAACCCTTCTGGTTGAGTGACGTAGACATCTTCTTGCAAGTCTCCGTGGAGGAATGCGGTCTTTACATCAAGATGATGTACTTCCCAGCTTCTGGAGGCTGCTAAGGCAAGAATAGAGCGAATTGTTTCGATTCTAGCAACGGGGGCAAAGACTTCTTCAAAATCAATCCCATGTTTTTGTACATAGCCTTTAGCTACAAGCCTTGCCTTGTACTTGTTTATGCTATTGTCTATGTTCCGTTTTAGTTTAAACACCCACTTCAGGCCAATTGGTTTTACTCCGAAAGGTAGCTCAACTAAACTCCATGTCTTGTTCTTTATTATGCTTGACAATTCATCCTCACAAGCGTCTCTCCATACCTTCAACTCGCTTGCTTCCTGGAAATTCCATGGTTCTTCATTAACTGCTAGTAGAAGAGTTTCTCCTTCTATGTCTGATAACAGGACATAATCATTGAGATAGATAGGCCTTTTAACTTGTCTTGTTGACTGTCTCAACATTTGAGGTTGTTCTTCCACAGTAGCTTGCTCCTCTGCAGTTTCATTATCACTCCCCTCTATGTCATTTTCGTCACCTTCTGTGTCTGCTCCATCTTCTATGTTTTCTTCTGCGTTTGTTTCATTCTCTGTTCCAGAAGCTGTGTTGAAAACATTACTGATGCTGAGAGTAAATGTGCCTGAATCAGCAGAGTCCTTCTCAGAGTTGTTCCATTTCCAGCTTTTGAGCTCATTGAACACAACATCTCTACTAACCACAACCTTCTTGTTTGAAGGATCAAACAATCTGTATGCCTCCTTCTTGTTTGCGGTCCAATCACACCTCCTACAGCTGCACAAAAGAGTTATGTCTTTGTCCTGATCGATGATCATTCACGGTATATGTGGTCTATTCTCTAAAAGAGAAAAATGAACCGTTTGAAAAATTCAAGATCTTCAAGTCACTAGTTGAGAATGAAGCTGGAACCACAATCAAGACATTCTGGACAGACCGAGGAGGAGAATTCATGTCTCACGAGTTTCAAGCATTTTGTGAGAAGGAGGGCATAAACAGACACCTCACAGCACCATACACTCCACAACAGAATGGGGTTGTGGAGAGACGGAACAGGACACTCTTTGAGATGACTAGAAGCCTTCTGAAGCATTTAAATATGCCAAACTATCTGTGGGGAGAGGCAGTAAGGCACGCAACCTATGTCATTAATAGAGTAGGAACAAGGAGTCTGATCAACCAAACACCATATGAAGTATTCAAGGCAAAGAAACCCAATGTGGAGCATCTACGAGTGTTTGGTTGTGTGGCCTATGCCAAAATTGAAACACCACATCTCAGGAAACTTGAAGATAGATCTAGGATGCTCGTATATCTTGGTACCGAACTAGGCTCAAAGGCATACAGATTGTTTGATCCTTCAAACAAGAAGGTTGTGGTTAGTAGAGATGTTGTGTTCGATGAGCTCAAAAAGATCTCCGTGAATCAGTTCCAAGGTTTGTGTTGCTCTAAAAGGTGTTGCTTTGGGAAATGTTTGTCTTGTCTGTTTTCCAAGTAGACAAGAAGCACAAGTGTCCTTTTCTGTTGGTGCACTAGGGATTCCAGTAACTAGCTCTTTCACAACCATTGTTTTTATAGTGTCAGTGCTAATGTGTCCTAGTCGTGCATGCCACATGTTTGAATCTGATGTGGTTGTAAGTTGCAGGCACTTTGTGTTTTCAACTTCCAATTTTACCTTGTACAATCTGTTTCTCGACCTTGTTGTTTTAACCAATAGATGTCCATCTCTGTCGTGTATAGTGAGGAGGTCTTCTTTCATTCTTACGTCGCAACCTGATTCCGTTGCTTGTCCCAAGCTTATGATGTTACTTTTTAACCCCGGTATGTAGTAAACGTCTACAAGCTTCTTTCTTTCTCCTCCTCTTGTAATAAACATAATTGATCCTTTCCCTTTTATGTCTATGTGAGAGTCATCACCAAATCGAACTCGTCATGTGACCATACGGTTCATTTTGAAAAACAGAGTATGGTTTCCGGTCATATGATTACTGGCTCCATTGTCCAAGTACCAAGTATTCCCTGAGCAGTCTTCTTCAAAATCCATAGGTTTCACATTTTTTTCATTTAGGTACACTACCTCATGCATCATCAAAGAGTCGGCTTCATGGGTGTTGTCTTCTTCTTCTTTTTCGGCGCTTTCTTGTGCTTTGATCAGTTTGAGCAGACGATCTGGACAGTTGGAGGCATAATGACCAACTTTGTCACAACGGTAACAGGTAACCTTGGATTTGTCCTTCTGTTGATATCCAGACCTTCCTCGTCCTCTACCTCTCCCACGGTTTGAACCTCTTCCTCTGCCACCATCATAGTATCCTTCATATGAGTCAGAGTTAACATACATGAGCTTGCTCTGACTCTCTTGTGAATCATCTTCTTCTTTGATTCTTTCTTCATAGGTCTTTAATCTTCCAACGATGTCTTCAAAGGTGGTTGTCTTCAAATCTAGGACTTGTTCAAGGGCTGCAGTGATGTGTATATATTTCTTCCTCGGTAGGCTCTTAAGAAACTTTTTCACAATCTTGATCTCTTCAATAGTTTCACCTAAGGAGGCTGATTTTGTAGAAATTTCAGAAAGTTTGCCTACAAAATCGTCGATTGACCCAGTTTCTTTCATTGTGAGTCTATCAAATTCGGCCATGAGGGTTTGTAATCTTGCTTCTCTTACTCTTTCAGCACCAAGATTCCTAGCTTTGATGGAGTCCCATACACCTTTTGCAGTCTTCTGTTCACCAACCTGCAGGATCATTGATTCTGGAATAGACTGAAATAGAAGTGCTCTTGCTAGGTCGTTCTTTTCTTCTTCTTCTGTTCCAGGATCAATCGCTTCCCACACCTTGTGTACTCGTAACGCAACATTCATTCGCATCTCCCACACCGTATAGTTGATTGATGTCAGCATCGGGCATTGTATGGAGGACCGGACGTTTTCCTTTGCCTTGTTGGTCATCTCAACGATTTCACTCATCTCTCGAATAAGACTTGTTTCAGAATCTTAAAACCTGAGTAGCTCTAATACCAATTATTGTTTCAATGAAAAATTTAGAACAAGAATGTAAAGAATTACTCTCTTTATTCAGCAAAAGGAAATCTTACACAAAAACCTTAAAGCTTTCTCTCTCAAGTTCTAAAACTTCTCTCTCTAAACTCATAGGTTTACCACAAGCTTTGGCAACTCTATATATAGAGATAGTTCTCCTAAAACTATTTGGGATTAGATATCTCCTAATCTCATTAGAACTTATTACAACTGTTTATTCTAGATGTCTCCTAAAATAACTCTAATCCTAATCTTTATTAGGATTACTTCTTCCCCAAGTCACACTTCAAGTTTAGCCCAACACCAACAATCTCCGGTAACGCTTGTGGGTTATCTTGAGGCTCAGGCCAGACATGGAGATCGTTGTCGGGGCCGTAACAGATGAAACCGACAGAGTTCCCGCAAAGAACAGAGAGCTCTGTCGCTTTCTTCTTAAAAGCAGGAAATATCTGTTTGAAATAGTTCGAGGACTTGTTTGGTTTCTTCCCGCAAGGAGCCATCCTGAAAGAAAGAGAGAGAGAGAGAGAGAGAGACAAAATTCGTAAGAGAGATTTAAGATGATCGACTACAGGGTTTGAAAACTTTCGATCCTAATGTGTGAATGATGGGGTTCTGTGGTATATATATAGAGAGAGACTCAACTCAATCCCATTAGATTTTCCTTATTTACACATTAAGGTTTTACTATATTTCCTTTTTTCATTAGCTAAATATAAATGATTTCCAATTTTCATACTAAATCCTAAAGATATTAGAAAATTAGAAAAACTTAGCTAATTTTCCTCTCTTTTTTTTTGGGTCACCAATTTAGCTACATGTATATTTCTAAACTTTGTGATGATAACTGCTTACCGATTAATGGGATTAAGGACGCCGAATTGGTTTGCTCGAATTATTTACACTCTTTGAACCAAACAAATAATAATATTTACGTATTGCACCAAAATTAAAAAAAAAAATAAAACAGAGCAGACCACATCTGATCACAATCGTAACTATTTCTTGCCGTATTTAGGGAAGATCAATTTCATTTTAGAGCAAGATTACTACAATAGGAATATTGAGATTTGGGTGAAAAAAGAAAAGATTAAAAATGGGGATGGAGAAGCTGTAGTGTGGGTGAATCTGATGAGTGTGTAGGTGCCTGAATGGTCGAGTTTAGATGTCAGCTACTACCCGCCAAGTTACTTCGTCAATTAAGATAAAAGTCTCATGAGCCTCTTGTAATATGTTGTTATAACGAGGAGGGAAATGCTTGTATTTATATCGCCAAGGGAGATAAGTTCCGTGAAACTAAAATAAAAAATTTGATTGGTCAGTATCGTCCTTGTCATTGTACCTATTTTCCAAGTTTGATGCAAGTTCCTACGTTCACGATGAGCGGTAGGGGTATAACCCAACAGCAGAAGGTTGAATCCCGCTTCAAGCTCCCGAGGGGAGTACAAGTGAGCGTTGGAGTTGGAGCCTTGGAGGAGACGAGTAGAACAATGGTTTCTTTGAAGATGTAAAAAAAAAATTGTAGATTTTAATAACTTTGACGTCATTTTTGTCAAGTTTTACTACTACAACGGTAACATATAGATTATAGTTGTCGACGATGACTACATTGAAGCCGTCGAGGGGATTTACACTGAGAGTAACATCACCTCCATCATGTTCCGGTCACACAAGGGCAAAACATCGCTACTGTTAGGATTATTAGAGGGTATGCCCTTTGTGCCTGAAAGAGGACGAGGCTCGAAGATCTCTGATTTTATGGAAGAAGCTCTGATGTATACCTCACTGCTCTGGGCGTCCACCTCTCCCCCTTTCTCTAGATTTTTTTCATTTTCAAGATGAATAAATGATGTGTAAGATGGGAGTTAGTTAGTTATTTAACTAAAAAAATATATTCTATCTTTACGAAATAAAAAATTGATGTCTCAAACTAATACCTTTTTGGACTTTTGAGATTGTCGAAAACTACAACAACGATATTAACCAACAGATACTGCAAAACTTATGTTGCTGAAAATAAAATAAACAAGTTATAGCAAGCATCTCTCTCGCTTCTCCAATTCTCGTGTTTGTAGATTGAGAGCAATATTATCATGTTAGAGGATATCTTCGTGGTGGATAGGCTAGAACCTGATGGCTTATGAAGATGTCAATATTGTTGCTGCACTTGTTAGTCTTAGAAAATTCTATATACTATCTCAAGTATAAGGTCTATTAATTAATCTTTGAAAAATTGTTAGTAATACCCTTTTATAGATATCCTTTTCAAAACTACTTTTTTTGGTCATTTTCATTTTTAAATTTTTGGTTTTAGGTTTGGATTCTCTATTTTACATTTAATGTATAGTTTTGAAGAGAGTAGAGTTTATTATTTAGAGTTTAGGGTTTACAATTTACTCATTTTGTATGTAGAAATTGATATTATTGAAAATGGACTATATCAGAATATATTTTTGCAAAAAGGTATAAAAAAATGATATTTTTGTACAATGTGACTAACGTGCTAAGCCAAAAAAACATGGTCACACCCAGAAAGAAGATGTTAGTGATAAATGATTTGTTATCAGCTCTCTCCCTAAAATCAATGACTATGTGTTGTTTAAAATAACCTAAAATAGCCTATTCTAATTGTTTCTAACCGCATAACCCTATGATAGAACAACAAGTATGCAGTTGAGAGGCAACCATTAGTCTTGATGTCAGGAACAGTAGACGCAATATAAAGATCATCAACGAGGCCACCACCCTTGGGATTACTTATGCCATAAAGTTCATAAACATACTGAGTATCTTTACTATCTACGAACTTACGCAAATATAGATAGTGTATTGGAAAATCTACCAATGTTTCAATATTCTCGACAGTATTGATATAGGCGAACCGTTTCATGTGAAATACAACTACATGAAGTGATTAATGGAACTTGATTCTCTTCCAAAATCTTGCCAAACCAGATTTGACTTGAACTATCCTTGGAAGACATCTTTTTATGACTGAGTCGTTTCGGCCATTTGTCAAATTTTGATCAAGACAATCCAATAGGAAAACAAGTAATTCATGTGAATCATGTTGATCAGTAAAAATAAACAAGTCTCTCAAAATATTACCAATTGCAATCACCATACTAAATGACCATCTGCATTTATCAAATTTTATAAGAAAATTAGTGGTTGTGTTAAATAAAATAAAAATTAGTGGTCATTTTATCACATTTTCTATTTCTATTAATGATCATTTGACCAATAAACTCTTAATATATAGTTAATTTATCATTATGATTATTTTTTGCACTTATAAACAATTAATATATTTATTGTATGATGAATTTTACATTGTGATTTTTCATTTTTTATTAATATATGATTACAATCAAATCATGGTGTGTTTGTAACTATTTTTGCTCAGTGAATTGTAATTTCTCACACATGGTAGCCAAAATGCTGTTTACAGGCAATTTGGTTTTCTCATTTTAGTTAGCACTTATTTACGTAAATATGCATTTGTCATTAGATTGTTAAGTTTCTTCTGAGGATGTGATACTCTTAATTGCAGGGAGCTTTATAGTAATAACATAACTGGGCCGGTTCCAAGTGATCTTGGAAATCTGACAAACTTAGTAAGCTTGGATCTTTACTTGAACAGCTTCATTGATCCCATTCCAGATTCTCTGGGAAACCTCTTCAAGCTGCGCTTTCTGTAAGTACATCTTAGTCTTCTCTTCCTCATCATGCACTGGCCAAATGTTTTGCTATATTAGAAATTTATTTAGGACAAATTTCGAGTACAACATATTCATAACTTGTTTGACTGAACTCTGAATGGGAAGGTGGTAATGTGGTATGAGTTTTTGTTGCAAGGATAGCCGGCTCAACAATAACAGTCTTACCGGACCAATTCCCTTGTCATTGACTAATATCACGACTCTTCAAGTTTTGTAAGTATCACTAATTCAACTTCACGTAATGCTCTTTTGAACTTCCACTCTTAATGGATCCTCTGAGTTTTCCTTATTATCTTGCAAAATGCAGGGATCTGTCGAACAACCAATTATCTGGATCCGTTCCTGACAATGGGTCCTTCTCGCTTTTCACTCCCATCAGGTTTGATGGAATTCATACTATTAAACATTAACCACTCGCATTATGGGAACTGAGGCTATAGATTTCTCTAATTCATTGTGTTCTGCATACTAGAATAAAGCTAGGATCAAACACAAGAGGCTATTATATTTAAAGTCTGAACCAAAGATTCCTTTAATCATCTTAACCATATTTTGTCAAGAGACATACATACTACATTGCCCACATTTTGTTACTTGTATTGGTGGATATGAAAATAATTAGCAGTTGACCTCACAAGCTGTGCTCTTCTGCACAGTTTTGCTAATAACTTGGGTTTATGCGGCCCAGTTACTAGCCGTCCCTGTCCTGGATCTCCCCCATTTTCTCCTCCTCCACCTTTTATACCACCTCCCACAATTCCTACACCAGGTAATGAGATGAAGTAGACAGTAAAGTTAGATCTTTATATTCACTCATTCTTGGAAACATATTGGATTTTGATTGGAAATAGGTTAACTTCTCTGGTAGGTCTTTGGATTGTTGACTATTTTGTTGCTTAAAATTGTGTTGAAGGCGGATATAGTGCTACTGGAGCCATTGCAGGAGGAGTTGCTGCTGGTGCTGCTTTGCTATTTGCTGCTCCTGCTTTAGCTTTTGCTTGGTTGCGTAGAAGAAAACCTCAAGAATTATTTTTTGATGTTCCTGGTTAGTCAATGGGTTTTTCATTACCAAGCTTTGTTTCCTTTTAGAATTGGTTTAGTATGTAATACTTGATTTTCGGTTCTGTGATGCAGCCGAGGAGGACCCTGAGGTTCACTTGGGACAGCTGAAGCGGTTCTCACTACGAGAACTGCAAGTAGCGACGGATAGCTTCAGCAACAAGAACATCTTGGGTCGAGGTGGGTTTGGAAAAGTCTACAAAGGCCGTCTTGCTGATGGAACACTTGTGGCAGTAAAACGGCTTAAAGAAGAGCGCACCCCAGGTGGTGAGCTTCAGTTTCAGACAGAAGTGGAGATGATAAGCATGGCCGTTCACAGAAATCTCCTCAGACTACGCGGTTTCTGTATGACCCCTACCGAGAGATTGCTTGTTTACCCTTGCATGGCTAATGGAAGTGTTGCTTCCTGTTTGAGAGGTAACCTTAGAATCTTGACTGTTTGTGTCATAAAGTAGAAAGATTTCCACAATAATGTACAAATTTTCCATGGAGCTTGTTTGAAATGATTGCAGAACGTCCACCATCACAGTTGCCACTAGCCTGGCCAATAAGACAGCAAATCGCACTAGGATCAGCGAGGGGTTTGTCTTATCTTCATGATCATTGCGACCCCAAAATTATCCACCGTGATGTGAAAGCTGCTAATATTCTGTTGGACGAGGATTTTGAGGCGGTGGTAGGCGATTTCGGGTTGGCTAGGCTTATGGATTATAAGGATACACATGTGACAACGGCTGTGCGTGGGACTATTGGTCACATTGCTCCTGAGTATCTCTCAACTGGAAAATCATCAGAGAAAACCGATGTTTTTGGCTACGGGATCATGCTTTTGGAACTGATTACAGGTCAGAGAGCTTTTGATCTTGCAAGACTGGCGAATGACGATGACGTTATGCTCCTAGATTGGGTATAATACACAGGTCTTTCAGCACATATTTGGGTATCTCTGTCTACTCTGGAAGCTAATTTCTCTGTTTTTGATGATCTTCTCAGGTGAAAGGGCTTTTGAAGGAAAAGAAACTAGAGATGCTTGTGGATCCTGATCTGCAGAGCAATTACACAGAAGCAGAAGTAGAACAGCTCATACAAGCGGCTCTTCTCTGCACACAGAGCTCACCTATAGAACGACCTAAGATGTCTGAGGTTGTCCGAATGCTTGAAGGTGACCGGTTTGGCTGAGAAATGGGACCAGTGGCAGAAAGTAGAAGTTCTCAGGCAAGAAGTGGAGCTGTCTTCTCATGCGGATCCTTGATTCTACGGATAATCTTCATGCTGTTGAGTTGTCTGGTCCGAGATAAAAGACATTGTAATTTGTCTAACAGAAACGATAAAGAATAGAGAAAAATTAAGGCAAATCACTTCTTTGTATTCTTTGGTTGAAAAAAAAAAATGTAGTCCGAGTCATTTCTTGAGCAAACCAAGGCCTTTAATTTAACAAAATCACGCACACCAAGTTCTATACATTACATATGTCTTCCACTGAATAAAGAGGAAGAAAAGGCTGTGTTCAAAAAACGTTTTGAGTTCTTTGTTCCGCAAGAGAAGGAACCGCACAGGCAGACACACTGAAAAACACCAAGCTTGCATTATAACATGTAAGAGTTAATCATGGGCAGGTCTTGTATTGTCTGACAATGAATGAGAACCAGATGAGCGATCAGGATTCTGCGATGAGAACAGATTGGGGTATGAGTAATAGGGGTCATCTTCCATGGAAGGCAGTCTCATTTGCTGGTGGTCCTGGTCAGGGTTGAGTCTGTCAAGTAATGAAGACTCTGGCCTTTGGAACTCTGTAAGATCACCATAGCTGCTGACTGATGAGTTCTGATGATCAAACTGCGGTTTTTCCATTGAAGGAAATCTCTGTGGCGTACGATCACCATAGCTGCTGACTGATGAGTTCTGATGATCAAAATGCGGTTTTTCCATTGAATGGAGTCTCTGTGGCGTAAGATCATCGTAGCTGCTGAATGCTGAGTTCTGATGATCAAACTGCGGTTCTCCCACTGAAGGGAGTCTCTGTGGCTGGTGGTTGTTCTGCCCAGAGTTGAAAAGTGATGAAGTTTCTGCTCTCTGGAACTCTGTAAGATCTCCGCTACTGCTGGCCGAAGAATGCGAATGCTGATGATCAAAATGTGGGTTTTCTATTGAGGTAGCATGGAAAGGGTTCTCTGACGGACTTTCTGGATACTGATCAGAATTCTTCTTGGTAAGCTCAGAGATTCTGAGTTGTGCAAGACTTGCAGCTGAACGGGCAGCTGCTGCTGCACGTTCTGCTGAGTCAGCAGCAGCTTGAGCAGCCGTTAGGACATCCTGCAAGTCTCCATCGGATATTTTCCTTATAGTATCCCTCGATGTACCACTCTCTTTTGTAGGGACGGGCTCTACTACATCAACGGATGGTGGAGAAGGTGGAGAATAATTTTTCCTTTCCAAAGATTCCATCACAATGGGTGAAGATTGTTGGCCTTCCCCGGCAGTTCTGCTAGCTTTTGCAGGATGTTCATCCCTTTTCGAAGCCGGTTTTTCGACACCTACATTCTCTGAATCAAAGTGCAAGTTGTGAGAGGTATGTTCATAATTAGCAGATTTCGGTGCATCCGGTGCATTTACAGGGGTAGCACCAGGAGTTGGCCGCAGCAAGACATTTGGAACCTCGGGAAAGTCCAATATATCATACTCTGAGTCTGAATCAGACTTCTCTTTTGGCGCTGAATTAGATGTCAAATGTGTCCCTTCATTTTGTTCCTCCGGTAGTGGAAGCTTAGATCCCCCACCAAATTGTTTTGGTCCATCCTGAAAAGAAAGATGACAATTTAGGAAAAACAGAGAGACTGTGACAAAAAGAAACTCAAGGCCGAGGATAACTGTACACAGGGGTCCAAGAAGGGAAAAAAGATCTTTGACACAGAAGAAAACATGGGCGGATCATTTTAATGCAGACCCAATATCAAACATCTTTAATGTGAGGTCCGAGAAACAATTAGATACACTGAAATGCAGATTCAGTGCCTAACACTAAATACTGGGTTGATGCAAACACAAATTTAAAGCACCTAAACACATTATATGAAGAGAAGAGATAGAAAGGAAGTACGAAGAAAGAAGTACTGACAAGGAGATCTTCATGCGATTTGAAGAGATCAGTTTCTGTAGAAGCAGGGTCCCAATCAAGTTCATGTTCTTCAGCAATTTCCTTGAGAAGTTTCAGTTTAGTTTCTGGGGAAGGAGCACGAACAGAGAGCAACTCCACCAACTGCAAAATTGATTTGGGAAAATATGAAAACATGAACAAATTCCTTGTTTCTACTAGACTGAACCAGACAATGGACGTAAGTGATTCAGACAGCAAGATAGATAAAGAATACTAAGTCTAGAAATGGACATGTAATTCTAAGGATTTACAGATACTAAGTTAAGGATTCATATAAATTACTTTCAGCTACATCATACATCAATCTGTGCTGAGTTTCTACATGATAGACTGATATTAGCAATTTACACCACAAATGAACACTGATTTACCTTACGATTGACACCGGAATCCGGCTTGAGCTCAGATGCAGCGGCAACAAATTCCTTTCCATACTTGGATACAAACAGTATCTGGACCTGCTGCAGCTCTGTCAGGTCAGAGCACCTCGGCGCAGCAAAACATATACTTGATATTGCTTCTTTTAGATCTAGAGGACATTCCCTACAAATTATAAAAAAAAAAAAAAGGAAGGATTCAGAACAGAAAACTTTGTTGCAGAAGACATAATCTTTCCATGTGTTCCAATCTAATTCCAAACTATCATCATCTAAAAAAGAAACTAACGAATGCAAGACAAAGAAGACTTTAAAGTGAATAACAGAAAACAACCGAACAACATCAATGGGCAGACTAAAGAATTCAAAAAAAAAAAAAAAAAAGTAAGAACCTTTGAGCCTCAATAATGGGAAGACGAACAGCAATGAGCTCACAGAAAAGCTCAAGGATCTCTTGAGCAGCCATCATCTTCTCTTCCCTTATAATATGCTCAACCTAGTAGTAGAGATAAAAAAAAAACAAAAGACTTTTAAAACAACGTTCACATAAAAAAAAAGCCAATTAAACTAACAAGTCCATGAATTAAAAAAAAAAAAAAAAGCAAACCCGAATACGAGCAGTAGCTTCTTGACCAGTCTCAAGAAGCTTAGCAATCTCACGACGCATTTGCTTAATCTGAGCTTCTCTTCTGTTCCTGATTAGCTTAATCCTAGGGATCGTCAACTTGAGCAAGGTTTTGCTGTGTAATAACAACACATGATTGAATCAGTGATCCATCAAAATAATTGGATAACACTACAAATTCATAAGAGAAATCTAAGATTGATAATTTTAGGCAAAAATCAGAAGAGATGGATTGAAATCAGAGATAAATACCATTTAGCAGCTTTGAAACCCTTATTGAAGAAGGAATCTAGCATCGACATGATCGATTGATCACTGAAGATCGATCGCAAAGACCTGGGAACACAGATAAGAAGAAGAAAAGAAAGATTACAAATATCTTTTTCCTTTTTTTTTTTTTTTTTTCTTCTCAACGAAGGATTTTTTTTTCTTTTCTTTTCTTTTTTCCTTGTTCAGAAAAAAAAAAAAAAAAAAGGTTTGGTCGTTTGGAAGATGAAAAACGGTGCGTTTTTTATTGATTTACCGACCAGTCAATCAGTTTATTAAAGTGAAGTTGGTTTAATCAACTAAACCACGTCGGTGGAAAACGGGTTTTAGATTATATGGGCTTATACACTACTGGATCTCCGTTAGACCTGCATTAGTCTTATGTTATATAGATGGGTAAATGTGATAAGAGCAACCCCATCGGAGGTTATTTTTTGGGCCTCTTAAAATTGTTAATTAATATATTATGTACTTTAATTGAATAAAAACTTTGAGAATCTTAATTAAAATTTTTTCCTAAATGGTCAGTTTTAATTTTGAGTCTCTTAATTTGATTTTTTTTTTTTTTTTAAATATTCAGAACTACATTTCATATTCAGAACAATACCACAATCAAAATCAAAATCTTTTCTTTCATATTCAGAACTACATTTCAAAACTCAAGAGTGTGAGAGAGACAAAACCTTAAGCTGAGTTCTTTTGTTCTGAAACCAGAACTTGATTTGTCTAGGAGCCAACTCAATTCTCTGCTAAGTTGATTCCTCTGCTTCTCATGAGGATGAGGACACTCCTTGAAACTCCTACAAGTTCGATAATTCAACGATTACAAAACAGAACAAAGAAGTTGCTCCAAGAAACACAAAAAGAGAGATGATTGTAGTACGATTCAAGGCGTTGAATCTGTTGAGCGGTATGACGATGATAATGTTTCTTCTTTCTATCAGATTCAGAGCCATCGTGATGTTGGCTACCACCACCGTCACCGCCGCCGGGTGTTCACAGATGAACCTAGGAGTGGAATGCTGCAGATCCCATATTACAAGCTTCATTGTCCATTCCACCAGTTGCAGCCAAAGGGATAGTTGTGGAGCTTGGTGAAAACTTCGCACATTCAACTGAATCCGTGTGAGAAGTCAAAGAGCTCACAACCTGTTTGGTAAGATTACTCACAAGTTATTTGATATGTCAAATAGATTTTAGAAGCACCCATTTCATCCAAGAAAATGGTAGATCCAAGGCAATGTAAATAGAAAACTTTCAAGAATTTTTGGTAAGATTACTCACAAGTCAGTTGCACCCGTTTCACACCATTTAGACTCTCACTTGTACAACATTCCAACACAACGTGTCCTCTCTATCTTGATAGCAATTCGATTACACTTATCTTGAATGCAATCCTCACTAGCAAGAACAGCCTCAACAAAACATTAACTAATTAGGCTAATCAAGCATCTTACAGAATTAGGCTAATCAATCATCTTCCAATCGTCATCTGCACAAATTTGTCTATCCAAACGAATTCTATCAACTAGAGGAAACAAAATCGAACAACATAGGCACTACATCGGCTCAAACTAAACTAAGAAGAGGTAACAAGATCAATGATAAAGCTCAATTTAAAGCCGAATAACAAAGCAAACATTGGTTAATCAAATCCTCTCAATAAACTAACATGTACTGACACGGCGTGATCACCCAAGTTCTTATACTCTGAATTCGGTTTCGTCTGCTTCATTGCCATGCTTCTTCTACCGCGGATTTGAGAGAAGAAGAATAAGAGAAATCTCCTCCGCTTCAGATCTCCTCCGACCCCAATCTCCTATGATTCCATAGCGTTTGATTCCTTCTCCTTCCTTTGTCAATATTGGACTTCGATGGAGAGAGAAACAGCGAGAGAGAGAGAGATGAAAGAAAGAAAGAAAATTTGATCGTCGCAACAACATTTTTTTGCTTCTTCTATTTTTTTGTTCGGCCAACAAATAATTGACACGTACGGGCTCTTATTGCATAAACGAGTATGTTATATAAGAGGCTCTCTTATGATTTTTTGTTTAATCTGATTTATTTATTTTTTCTTCACCACCAAAACCTCACTTAGAACCCAACGTTGGGGATAACCTAAAGACTAATAAAATGCACCGTTGGGGATAACCTAAAGACTAATAAAATGCAGGTCTTTTTTAGAGTTTAGACTGTAGAAAGTATGAACATAAGGATGCATGTCTTGTAGGTTGTAGCCTAGTTCCATACCAATGGATCCTAATATTCATATTACTAAAGATATGGGAACTCCATTTAACTAATCTCCCTACTTCCTACTAATAAGGACTTATTGGTAGACTGTCTTATCTCCCAATCATCATGCTAGATATAAAATTTGCAGTCCACCAATTAAGCCCGTTTGTTCTTGCTCCATTAGACATTCATCTTCAAGTTGCAAGTAAAGTGTAAATGTACATTAAACCTAATTCTGGTAAAGGTCTAATGTTCTATGCATATACATAATTTGTGTTTGAATGGATTTGATGATGCTGACTTAATGGTTTGCAAAGCTACTAGAAGATCAGTTACATGTTTATGCATATATCTTGATAATTCACTTATTTCTTGGAAATCGAAGAAGCAAGTTGTTGTTAGTCGGAGGTGTTTGGACGGAGAGTATCAAAGCTTGGCTCATGCTACTTGTTAGATGATATGGTTGCATCAGTTACGTACTTAAGAACTCACATATTACATTAAGGTATCCGCCAAAGCTAAGCTCTTATGTGATAACAAATATGTTATTCATCTTGCTATGAATTAAGTGTTCCATGAGCATACAAAACACATTGAAAGTGATTGTAAATATCAACTCTTCATGTATTTACTAGTAATCAAACATGCTAACATATTAACCAAGCCTTTTCATTCAAATTCTTTCCATAGTTTTGCTCAAGAAAATGTCTTTGTCAAATCTTTATCTTCCTAATCAGATACTTCGAAACTAAAGACTTAGCTTGAGGGAGTGTATTATGAGAGTTTGCTGATAAAACGCCTCCGCTAATAGATTATTATTTTTATTTATTACAAATACATCAAGTTTACAACTCATACAAAGTAGCATAAAGTCATTGAAGATGAGAAGTAAAAACATCCTAATTATTCAAAGACTTGACTTTGGAAACACATGAAAATGCTTTCTAGACCAAAGCACGCATTAATCAACGAATTTATTGAACCTAACTGAACAACTGGCTATGATGATACAAATAACTAGTTCAATATGCTTATAGACTCTCTGACCCAAAAAGAAAAACTGATCGAAAGTATATGTTACCAAAAACGAATTGAAAATTATGTTAACAAACTCATTCTTTAGTGCTTTTGGGAAAAGGTCATTAAAACCAAGGGCAAGGTTCACGTCTGCTGTGACAGGTTATTTTCAAGATGTCTGAACACTTTTTTGGCTGCTTCTGTAGTTCTCTGCCCTCTCTCACATTGTGAACCTTATGACTGCAATTACTAACTATTCCCTTCGTAACTCCTTTTATGGTCCCACGCACGCCTTATACATTTATACCTTATCTATACGTATAAAACGTCTCTCTCTATACATAATACATACATACCAGTGATACCACTAATTAACACCTACAATTAATGCCTGCATCTGCATGTGTATACATTGCTCATCCTTGGTTTATAATATGACTAGATAAGGACTTGCCCGATGTGCAGGTTTAAAGTTTTGTAAATAAAATAAAACTTAATAAAAAAATATTAAAAGTTATTGTATATTATTTATAAAAAAGTTTTTTACTATAATACACTGATTTATATCCATATACAAATCTTTTATGTATGTTACCATTAAAAGTATATTTTTTAACCTAGGTGTATTGTATGTTACATATATATTATTTAGCACCACCTAGAAAATGTCTATATAAACAAATTAAGTCAACTATTATATATCTCTTTACTTTCACTTTTACATAGTTTATTTAATCACTAAAATTGTTAGCTCAAAAAACATTTTGAAGAAAAAATAAATTATATTACAATAGTGTATGACTAACCATAGAGAACTTCGGTTCTGCCCTCCTCCCTTATGGAGAGAATCTTGCGTCCAACCTCCTCCACCATGGAGATAACCTCCGCTCCTCCTTCCTCCCATGGGAAGATAACCTTGCGTCCAACCTCTCTCACTTTCCTCCCTTGGGGAGATAACCTTGCGTCTAACCTCCTCCATCATAGAGAGAATCTCGGCTCTGCCCTCTTTCTGTGTAGAGAGAACATGTTCACGTCTTTTAGCTATCTCAAAGTGGCTTGCTTCAGCAATCAATGAAACTAAAGACTCTTTTCAAACGTTACAAAATCTTTGATAGTAACTAATGTTAAATTTCCCAATATATTCATGGAAGTTTCTTCGACACACCATATTAATGTAGCCTCTGTCTTCAAGCTCCTATGGATCTATCAACAACGATTTATGTTTTTCCAATCTATCTATGTTTGTTGTAGGCTTGTGTAATGACCCTCACCAAGAAGTAAATTTCAAAATAAAAATCCCTGGCCAAAGGATTAAAAAGGGCGTAAAAGGAAGGTAAGAAGGGAAGGTAGAAAAAGTACAGAAGGAATGTCCGAGAAATTCTGGACAGATCGAAAAATGGCCGATGGTACCATGTACCACGTACCATATACTGTGCCAAACGTACGTGTACCGGACGTACCAGACAAACGCCGAAGGGAATTTGAGAAGGAAAGGACGGACCGAGTGATGGCCGAGCACCAGACGTACTGGCCATGTTGACCGAGACGTACCAGGCGAGCAATGACCGAAGGGAGTGAACGGACGAGAGTGCTGGACGACGGGCCAAGAGTTTCCGGTAAAAGCAAGAAATTCTTCTTTTATCAAAAATCGCCTAAGTTAAGTGGAAGATTCAATTAATCAAAGAAGAGGTAGTGGAAGATTAATTTAATCAAGGGAGAATTAGTGGGAGTTAGTGGAGGAATAAAGAAATCAAATTACATGCAATCTCATGCACTAATAAAGTGGAGTTAATGCGGTGAATGGCGATTAGTGATTGGAGGGTGCTAATCACGCTCCACATGCAAGCAAAGAGGGAGACACTTGTCAAAGCGCACTAAGGAAGAAGAGGAGGAGTTCGACTCTATAAATACAAGGCATTCGACTTCATTTTTGGGTTTTTCTCTCACTGCCGCTAAAACACTAAAGCTCTAAAGTTTAGTTTTCTCTCAAAGTTAAGAGAGAAAACAAGGGGGAGGATCGAGAAAGAGATCATAAACTCTCGCCGAGAGAAGACCGAGAAGAGAAGGAGTTGTGTCGAAAACGAGACGTCAAAGAGGAGGAGTCTTGTCGAAAGGAATCGAGAGAAGAAGAAGGAGATAACAGTCCCATCCGAGCTGTACCATTACGGATGATATTACTGGGAGAAGAAGAGGAACCAATGGACCGGGATTTGGAGAGGATGGCTAGAACGTATGAGTTAAGAAGATTAAACCAAAGCTACGTAAGGTTTGAGGAGGGAGAGAGTAGCTCGAGTTCGAAGAGGCCGAGGATGTCATACCAAGAGTTCCAGGCAAGGGAGTAGCCAGAGACGCGGCCAGTGACCTATCAACCGAGAGGAAGGCTAAGGGTGAGGGCCACTGCTCGTAAGAGAGTGGTCTATCCAAATCAAGTTCATATGCGGAACACATCTTACTGCGAGCTGTGCGAGGGAGTCGGACATTGGACGAGGCATTGTTGGAGAACGGAGCTGAGGCGCATGTGTGACCCGACGAATGAGGAATGTGAGTGGTGCGGGATGCGAGGGCACTTTGCCTACCGCTGCCCAAACCCAGATCTTATGAGATACACGAGGCCGTGTGATACGTGTGGGATGCCGGGGCATCTAAACAACCATTGTTGGAGGACGAAACCACAACACTTGCCAATCCCATAATGAATCGTATGTGCGCAATGTGGAAGCGCGGAGCATTACACTTTCAACTGCCCGTATGGAGCTGTGCGAGAGACGATGACCTCACCTAGTCGACATGTGGAGATGGGAGAGAACCCGATAGGACGAATCGAACGAGTAGAAGAGAACCCGACGAACCAAGCTGGAACCTCGATGTCTGCTGCCTCTACCTCAACCGAGTCTCCCGCTGAACCACCACCTGATGAGCCAGCTAGAGAGTGTGTGTGCACCTGCGAAGCGTGTACTAGGCTCAAGAACCAGTAGAACTTTGGGGAGTAAGGGAAGTTTCTTTTGGGTTTTTGTGTAAGGGTTGGATAGTTTCTCTTATGTTTCTAGACCTAACCTGTGTTGTGTTTGTCTAGGATCCGAACCCTTTAAGTTTATCGGCTAAGTGGTGTAGAACCTTCGTATCTTTTGTTAAGTACTTTGTGTTCTTTAGCCGTGTTTGTTTGCTATTTAACTGCTTGCTAATCTTTGCTTGTTTGAATTACTTGCTTTGATTGTTGCTTGAGTTTTATAGGTTGCGCAGTTAATTATTTGCATAATTAGTTTGCATTGCTTCAATACGGTTGATGAGGATTCATGTAAGTCACCACAAAGCGCGATCAGACAAAAGAGAAGAAGCTCAAGAAAGTTCAAGAAATTTCAACCAAGGCAGGGCAGCCAGTTTGGGTTAAGAATCGAAAGAAGAAGAACAATGTTGGAGGAGGATAAGGCGAATCACAAGAAACTAAAAGAGAGAAAGAGCGGTATAAATCAATCGAAAGTGGCGAAACAAAGTGAGAAGGTCAGATCAAATATGACCAAGAGAGTGCGACAAGTAATGTGTGATCCTAGAGTTAAATGGGAAGGAAGACGCAAGAAGAAACCAGAAAGGATCTTTCAAGACAAACCTGGTGGATGAGCAGAAAAAGCGTCGAATTGTGGAAGATATGATGACGAAGAAGATAAAGCATTATGGTGTTAAGTGGCGAGATAAGTGAGGTTATCCAACCAAATCTTCATAAGCAAAAGAGTTAGATGAAGTGTGGGAGAAGACCAAAGAAGTTTGGAGATGGAGACAAACATCGAAGTTAAAGAAGTTGATTTAGTAGGAACCAAGACTGCGTGATCAAGACCAATGATCGAAATAAATCCAGTATGTGGAAGTTCCATTATATGGAGATGAGACCAAGTAGGTCGGAGAAGGTGTTATATCGGACCAAGGTATGAAGACCAAGAGAACCAAATGAGGAACTATGTGGAACGTGAAACTAAGGAAGTTGAAAACCTAAGGAACGCGAAGCTAAAGGAATCAGAGAATTGAAAATGAGTGTGCGGATAAAGGAGCCGGAGGAGCCGGAGGAGCAAAAATGTTGTGATCAACAGAGGAGAGGATACGAAGTTGTAGGAGGAGCATATCAAGATGGTGGAGTGAACCAAGTTTTAGTACGAAGAAAAGAGAACAGCCGAGAGAAGCTGAAGAAAGAGAAGTAAAGAATGCAACGGTAGTATAAGTATGAAGTGAGCAAACGGTGGTATAAATATGAAGTGAGATTACGAAGACAAATTATCAAAGGGAAGGAGGATCTCAATAAAGCTGTCAATGTGATGATAACCACAAAGCAGAGACGTAAATGACGTGGAGTATCGACGTCACAAGAAAAGATGGAGAAGGTTTGAGAATTCGGGGACGAATTCTTATAAGGGGGGGGGGGGGGGAGAATGTAATGACCCTCACCAAGAAGTAAATTTCAAAATAAAAATCCCTGGCCAAAGGATTAAAAAGGTCGTAGAAGGAAGGTAAGAAGGGAAGGTAAAAAAAGTACAGAAGGAATGTCCGAGAAATTTTGGACAGATCGAAAAATGGGCGATGGTACCATGTACCATGTACCACGTACCATGTACTGTGCCAAACGTACGTGTACCGGACGTACCAGACGAACGCCGAAGGGAATTTGAGAAGGAAAGGACGGACCGAGTGATGGCCGAGCACCGGACGTACTGGCCATGTTGACCGAGACGTACCAGGCGAGCAATGACCGAAGGGAGTGAACGGACGAGAGTGCTGGACGACGGGCCAAGAGTTTCCGGTAAAAGCAAGAAATTCTTCTTTTATCAAAAATCGCCTAAGTTAAGTGGAAGATTAAATTAATCAAAGAAGAGGTAGTGGAAGATTAATTTAATCAAGGGAGAATTAGTGGGAGTTAGTGGAGGAATAAAGAAATCAAATTACATGCAATCTCATGCACTAATAAAGTGGAGTTAATGAGGTGAATGGCGATTAGTGATTGGAGGGTGCTAATCACGCTCCACATGCAAGCAAAGAGGGAGACACTTGTCAAAGCGCACTAAGGAAGAAGAGGAGGAGTTCGACTCTATAAATACAAGGCATTCGACTTCATTTTTGGGTTTTTCTCTCATTGCCGCTAAAACACTAAAGCTCTAAAGTTTAGTTTTCTCTCAAAGTTAAGAGAGAAAACAAGGGGGAGGATCGAGAAAGAGATCATAAACTCTCGCCGAGAGAAGACCGAGAAGAGAAGGAGTTGTGTCGAAAACGAGACGTCAAAGAGGAGGTGATGGAACCCGGGTCATGACCGTACCGCGGTGAGAACCGGTACATTGGTACCATCGTCTAGCAGCTCGCGTAGGAGCATAAAAGTCGGTCCAGAACATCAACGCGGCATCAACCAGTCCCCAAGGATCATCTAGGAGGAGCAAGACAACGTCATCTAATGAGCAATACAAGGCCAAGCTCCAACCTTACACCAATGGCTCATGGCTAGCATCACCAATGAAGAGCCTTGGGTGCGACCAGCTTTGGGAAGCTTGATTTGTGTGTCTTCACCATCACGCTAGCGTGAAGACACCCCTAAGTCATTAGAAGGAGCTGTACTCTTTTTCCTACTTCGGGTTTGTCCCAATGGGTTTACCGAAGGGGTTTTAACGAGGCAGCGAGCTCTAGTGCATCTCCACTTCGTTCCCGCTTGGCTCATGACTTGGAAACTTTCATTAACAAGATTATGGGCCAAGGAAGTGAAGATCCTATCAGCCACGTCCCACCAATGACGTGGCAACCCTATCTCCTTCCTTCCTTTCCTTTATTTTCTTTGAACTCTCTTATGACCGTTGGATGGTCTTTGTTCCCTTTTTGCTTTTGCTTTTACTTTATGGCCAAGTGTATGGTTCAGATCATGGCCGCGCGTCTAGGGTTTTAGTGTCCCCCTTATGTAAGCTTGCCTATATAAAGGCCTAAACCCTCATTGTAAAAGAAAAAGACTGGAAGATAGAAATTATTGGCCCAAAGATTGGATCTTTGTTCATTCCTCTCTCCCGCTCAAGTCTGGGACTTGGCTCTAGAGAAACCCTAGAAGGTTCAAGAACCGGGTTCATGGCCTTCTAGTCCGACCGTATCACGGGCCGAGCCATCTCCCGTGTGTCGTCGACTCAATCCACCGTCCGTTCATCCCCATCTATCCGAGAGACAAACGAGTCGAGCATCTCCTCGCGAATCTCTCTCCGTCCGTTCTTGTCGTTCCTTGGTCCCGTTTCCTTCCGTACTTCGCTCCATCCGCGGCGTCCATCCGTACGCAGCATCTGTTCCCATCCGCGTTCCATCCGCTCACTCGTCCATCCAACGCGTCCGTACGTCCGTTTATCCGCCGCGTCCGACCATCCGTCCGTACGTCCGTACGCAGCGTCCGTTTCCATCCGTTTCCTAACTAGAGCCGAACGATTAGAGTATCTCCTTGTGACGCTCTAGTCCATCCGCGTTCCATCCGCTCACTCGTCCATCCGACGCGTCCGTACGTCCGTTTATCCGCCGCGTCCGACCATCCGTCCGTACGTCCGCTGTTCCACGTCCATTCGCGTCCATTCTCGTCCCTAACCGAACCGCTTCTCCGATCCGCTCCGCTGTATCCTCCGTCCGTACGTCCGTGAACCACGTCCGTAGTCCGGGGTCACATCAGTTTGGTATCAGAGCTAAAGGTTCCTACAAGGTTGTATCTATCCTTTACTTTTCTGTTTTGCATTTTAATAAAAAGAAAACCCATAAAAATTGCATCTTTTATCATCCTTTGCATTATTGGTGTGCTCTAGGTTTAGCTTCATATTTTGTTCAAGTTTGAGTCTTGTTTAGGATCTAGTCCGTTTGTATAGAGTTTGTTCTTGCTAGGTGTTTAGTGTTCTTGAGCTGTTCTTCGTTTGGGTAGTCTAGATCCATAAAGTTGTGTTCTTTTGTTTGGTCTTTGTTAGTGGTGGCCTAAAAACCACGTGTAGCGTCTAGAGTCCCAGCGCGTGTGGTCCATCTTTTGTTTTGAACTTAGGTTGTCTTGTTGTGCTTTTGCTTTTGCTTTTGCTGTTGTTTTACCTTTTTCTATCATTAGCTGTCCAAGGTCTGTCTATTTGTGTCGATCCCAACAAACAGAGAATCCACGCGTTCATCTTTGTGTAGGGTCTGCTCGAACGGCCACGCGTCACAGATCGTCCATACCGCGACCATCGCCCGTACCGCGACCGCCGTCCTTACCGCGACCGCCGTCCGTACCGCAACCGCCGTCCGTACTGCGACCGCCGTCCGTACCGCGACCGCCGTCCATACCGCGACCGTCGTCCGTACCGCAACCGCTGTCCGTACCGCGACCGCCGTCCGTACTGCGACCACCGTCCGTACCAGTCGTCCGTACCGACATCCGACCACCATTGGTCGTCCGTACCTGACGTCCGTACCGAGGTCCGACCATCGGCCGTCCGTACCATTTGTCCGTACCGCCGTCCGACCACCGTTGGCCGTCCGTATAGTTGACCGTACGTAGTTCCAAGTCTGCGATCGATAGCCAATGCTTGATTCGACATTGATCAAGTATGGAGCATGAAGATCGTTATTCCGATGATGAACCATGGTACCAAGAACACCATGGTAGTGAACCGGAACCAGAGGCTATCGAGGACGAACCATGGTACGATGAACACCATGGTACTAACCCGGAACAAGAGGCCACCGAAGGCGAGTCATGGTACGACAAACACTGTGGTACAGATCCGGAACCAGAGACTTCTGAGGACGAACCATGGTACGAAAGGGACTATGAAGAAGGGCATGGAACACCGGACCGCCATTGGCCGTCCGCTCCACAAGCCATACATTATCGCGAATCATGGCCGAAAGGTGACGAAGACTCCGAAGGCGAACACTTGGGTCCTTACTATGCGCCACCGCGGTATCACCGAGAGCTGCAGAAGGAGTACCCGAGACATACCCGCAAAGTTCCGACCTGGTCACCGTGCGGATCATCCAGCAAGTCAAGGGCGTACCGTACGCGAACACAAGATCTTCCAAGCTGGTCACCCCGCGCATCACCGGCCAACAAGTCCAGTCGCGGCCGAGCTAAAACCAAGCCAAGCATTGTTGGATCTTGGGCTAAGTCAAGGGAACAAGCCCCAAGGACGCTGGTGTATTCTCCCGGAGCAACAAGTTTCATGGACGAGTTGATCTCTATCCAATCTCAACTCCAATACCTTGGAGAAATGTTGGGCCAAGTAGAGACATCTTACACCCATGGAGAATCATCGCGGAACCAACACTCGGCCCTTGTGTCTCCACCAACGCTAGATCCGCGACCAAGTTCTAATCCGGACCGTGATGAGACACATCGGAGACGACATGATCCGACCGTCCAATGCCGTGAGCTGCCCACACGGTACGAGGAACCAGCCCAAGGAGAAGTCCGTCCCCAGATCATACCCAGGCCGGAAATGACAAGGACGCAACCGGATCATGAACCGGACAATAAAGAAGATGTCAACGGCCCAGGAGGAATCATAGAGAAGCCAGCCGAGCCGCCGGATCACCAAGCGCATATACTCGGTGGTACAAGCCCAGGCAATCAAGCAAACAGCGGTCGACTCCTTACCGCTCCTGATCGAGACCAAGCCGACCTTCGACTGCCATGCTCGGAGCAGGCCATGGTACGTGAATCTTCATCCAGGACGTGTAACGAACCACTAGGCGACGCCAAAGAAGATTCTGACCGTGTGATCAGTTCCCTATCCGGTGCTCACTCGGCAATGGGGAGTTTCAAGCTCAAGGAGTCACCGAAGATGGCCATTGATGGATTTTTGCACTCGGTAATGTTCATGACTACTTCAGGTAGTAAGCTCCAGCTGGGAGTCGCCTATACCGTGCCATCCTTCTCTACTCGTAGCGCCAAGGCCGTTTCCGCACAAGGTCCTATGGCGACAAATTTTTGCAAATACGGTGCGGACCAAACCTTTGTGTGGCATCCAGGAGAGTCCCCACAAGCAACCAAGGTTCATGATGGGATAGGAGCGACCAATGCTGCTGGCCTTACCGGGGAAGTCTTATCCTTTTCTCTTAAGGCCTTACTTTTTCCTTTTGATCCCGGTAAAATTAGACCTTGGTTGAACTTTTGATGCTGCTGATTTGGTTTCCTTTTTGATCCAGGTTTTGGACAGAGTTTTGAGGTCAAAACCTTTTCAAGAGGGAGGGAATGATGGAACCCGGGTCATGACCGTACCGCGGTGAGAACCGGTACATTGGTACCATCGTCTAGCAGCTCGCGTAGGAGCATAAAAGTCGGTCCAGAACATCAACGCGGCATCAACCAGTCCCCAAGGATCATCTAGGAGGAGCAAGACAACGTCATCTAATGAGCAATACAAGGCCAAGCTCCAACCTTACACCAATGGCTCATGGCTAGCATCACCAATGAAGAGCCTTGGGTGCGACCAGCTTTGGGAAGCTTGATTTGTGTGTCTTCACCATCACGCTAGCGTGAAGACACCCCTAAGTCATTAGAAGGAGCTGTACTCTTTTTCCTACTTCGGGTTTGTCCCAATGGGTTTACCGAAGGGGTTTTAACGAGGCAGCGAGCTCTAGTGCATCTCCACTTCGTTCCCGCTTGGCTCATGACTTGGAAACTTTCATTAACAAGATTATGGGCCAAGGAAGTGAAGATCCTATCAGCCACGTCCCACCAATGACGTGGCAACCCTATCTCCTTCCTTCCTTTCCTTTATTTTCTTTGAACTCTCTTATGACCGTTGGATGGTCTTTGTTCCCTTTTTGCTTTTGCTTTTACTTTATGGCCAAGTGTATGGTTCAGATCATGGCCGCGCGTCTAGGGTTTTAGTGTCCCCCTTATGTAAGCTTGCCTATATAAAGGCCTAAACCCTCATTGTAAAAGAAAAAGACTGGAAGATAGAAATTATTGGCCCAAAGATTGGATCTTTGTTCATTCCTCTCTCCCGCTCAAGTCTGGGACTTGGCTCTAGAGAAACCCTAGAAGGTTCAAGAACCGGGTTCATGGCCTTCTAGTCCGACCGTATCACGGGCCGAGCCATCTCCCGTGTGTCGTCGACTCAATCCACCGTCCGTTCATCCCCATCTATCCGAGAGACAAACGAGTCGAGCATCTCCTCGCGAATCTCTCTCCGTCCGTTCTTGTCGTTCCTTGGTCCCGTTTCCTTCCGTACTTCGCTCCATCCGCGGCGTCCATCCGTACGCAGCGTCTGTTCCCATCCGCGTTCCATCCGCTCACTCGTCCATCCAACGCGTCCGTACGTCCGTTTATCCGCCGCGTCCGACCATCCGTCCGTACGTCCGTACGCAGCGTCCGTTTCCATCCGTTTCCTAACTAGAGCCGCAAGAGTCGAGTATCTCCTTGTGACGCTCTAGTCCATCCGCGTTCCATCCGCTCACTCGTCCATCCGACGCGTCCGTACGTCCGTTTATCCGCCGCGTCCGACCATCCGTCCGTACGTCCGCTGTTCCACGTCCATTCGCGTCCATTCTCGTCCCTAACCGAACCGCTTCTCCGATCCGCTCCGCTGTATCCTCCGTCCGTACGTCCGTGAACCACGTCCGTAGTCCGGGGTCACATCAGGAGGAGTCTTGTCGAAAGGAATCGAGAGAAGAAGAAGAAGATCCTGTCGAGAAACCCATTGTTAAAGGACGGAGTTTGGTCAAAGAGATCGTCGAAAGAGAATCGGAGTTAGTGACGAGAAAGAAAGATCAAGAGCGAGACGTACCTTGTGATCGAAGAAGGCCGCGGATGAGTTGGCGGTTCCGGACCACGAAGCGAGACGCGGTACGGTTGAGTAAGGACGAGAGCGAGAAGCGGTCGTCGCGAAGATTGTCTGATCGAGTGGTGCGGTGAAGTCCGGCGAACATCAACGCGTAAAAAGGTGAGTTCTGCGGTAGTGCATGTAGGTGAGTTCTGCGGTAGTGCACGTAAGTGAGTACTGCGGTAATGCATGCACGTAAATATTAGTTTAATTTTGTTGCATGCGGTTCATGGTAGGCTTTATGAGAAGATAACCATGTGCATGTGAATTCTGCGGTAGTGCATGTAGGTGAGTTTTGTGGTAATGCATGTAGCTTATATGCATGAAGAACTGGTTAAATAGGATGCATGCGTAATATGGTAGGAATCATGTTAGTGAAATGTTTAAATGCACATCTAACATGAATCACCATGCGAATGAATTTGGTTGCATTTTAAGTAAGATGGACACTTAAAATCTGGTTAAGAGGATTGCATGCATGATTGAAATTGGCGAAGTTCATTTGTTTCATTATTGCATAAATTCGCGGGAGGTTAGCTTAAAGGCTTAGCGAATTATGAAGGATTTAATTGGTTAAACCGAAATGAACTTGCATGTTAAACCGGACAAGAAGATTTATGAGTTTAAATCGAAATGGCCATGCACACTTAATCGGACTAAAAGAATTCAGTAGGTTAAATTAAAATGACCTTGCATGTGTAATTTGGGGCTTAAGGATTTAAAATGGTTAAATCAATTGGTTGCATGCGTATTAGGACTTGTTGCATTTATTTTGCCTAAGTCGCTTAATTTGGTTGCATGCATGTTGAATAATCTTAAGTTGCTTGATTATATTCTTGCTCCTTGTTGATTAATGTATGCTGTAATTCTTGCTTGAGTTCAGGCTTGTTTGCTTGACCTAGCATTGCTTGAATTGTTGTGTGTTTTATTTTAGCTTAGTCTCTTGAATCTGTTTCTCGAGTCTTAGCTAGAATAGGAGTCGATATCTGTTTCCAAATGCGGTTGTCACGCGTGAGTTCCCGATGACCACTCACGCGGGGACACTCTCACGGCTAGCTAGCTACTAGCGTGACCGCTACATGACGATGTAGCATAATTGCGGGCTCATTGCTGGTGACCTTTGTGGTCTCGGCATGGGGAATGGTATGGAACCGGAACAGATTATCGAGGGCCCTTAGGTGAAAAGAGTCTAGGGTATTCCAAGCAATCCTTGTAGTATTCTAGATGTCTTTGTACGGTGGTAAGGTTAAGGAGTCTAGCGTAGTTCAAGTGTTTCTTGTTCATACTAGTCGTCCTTGTGAGTCGTGTAAGAGTTAAGAGTCTATTGTGTCCAAGTGAGCATGCTTACGAGCAGTCCTTGCACCTTTAGTCATCTTTCTCTGTGAGTAGCGAGTCTAGATCGTTCAAGTCGAGTCATAGTGATCTAATCTCTCTCACTTGTGTACGGTTTATTTTTGCTTCCGCTATTGTTTCTGTTGCGTTGCTTTGATATTTAACTGTGTTTATTTACTAGTTGGTTTAGCTGATGTGATAGCTTGCTTGCTTGTTTATTACCTTGCTGGGGTAGTCGGGTTGGGAAGTAGAATCCTGTTTAGGATAAAGGGGTACCCAGGCTCACTGAGTAATCTTAGATTACTCATGATAATATTGTTGTTTTGCAGGAAGCCTAAGTAAGTCTAGAGCTGGAGCAAACGTTAGGGTACCGGATAGGGTTTTTCTTGTGTTCTTTGTAAAAACCCTATATTTTCATAAGTGATTTATGATAAATTTTCCGACTATCTCTATGTATTGCTTTAATGATTTATTTTAAATGTAATAAACTATTGAAGTAATATATTCAGTTTTCGGGAAAAGCATGGCAAGTTTGCAAATGGTACTCGGCCTTGTCCGGGTCAACACAACGCACCAGGCCACGAGGGTTGCAAAGCCTAAGTAGTCTCGGTTGCGGGTGGAATTGGGAGGACCGGTTGGGAAGTCTGCAGCTTCCGTCACTCGACTGGATCACCTCGGTACAGTTCCCATCGTAGCGTCCCGTGGCTGTCCGATGACCTGTGTGGTTATAGAACGGTTCGGGGGCGTTACAGCTTGTGTTTGATTAGCTTATTCTATCCAACCATTAGGTTGATGACCTTCTCCTCTTTGTCTCCTTTTGAGATTGAACGAATGGTAACAATTATGTTTGCACAAAAAAAGGTATATGACCAAACCAATCAAGGTTGAGAAATTAGAAGAAAATTAATTTGACATAATTAATGAAATAATAGAAAATTATAAGCGGTAATATATGAATCTAAAATAATTCAAAGATAAAATATAAATTAAATAAAACAATGTAAAACTACTAAAATAAATTTTAAAATACAGTATTAGAAAAAGAAGATGCATAAATTAATCTTCCATTTTTTTTTGGTCAACATATTAATCTTACCTATTCTAAACTGAAAAAGTAGAAAATATGAGTATATTTTGGTTTAAAAAAATAAGAAAAATTTGTCTTCCCATTAAAAAAGTTTGACCAATAGAACAAAGTTGAAACCAATATTTTTTTGAATAAATTATTTTGTTAGATGAATAATATGAGACGATCTATGTTTATATAGAAGTGAGTATTTACATTTTTTAGAATTAATAATTTTTTGTATACTTTCCTTAATCCCTTTTCTATTTTATGAGAAAATTTATTTCAGTGAGCTCATTGTTTTTTAAATAATTTATTGCTTCCCACTTTCTTGTAAGACGTACTATCGTTCGAAGATACGAACGCTTTCTGTTTAGATGATCTAGTGTTATATAATCTCTGTTGTTATCTTGCATTTGTGTATTCATCTTTTTTATGTTACTTTTCCTGCAAATTAATAGAAATAATAACATTGTGGAAATTTTGTTAATCCTAAAAAAATTAGTTATTATGTATAAGAAACTTTGTTAACACTTCAAAGTCAAAGATTGCGTAATATCCATTATGAAATTGAGAAACGAAACAAAATTCAAAGAAACAACGACGAAAACACATTGTAATATCTAGGAATCTTTTTATATAGTTGATTCTATTAGACAACAAATAAATTGCCTTCGAGACTTGTTCAAGAACAATGATGTGTCAAACAAAAGGTTAATAAAAAACAAAAAAAAAATTACCAAGAAAAACAAAGCTAGTCGAAATTATTCTGTTTGGTGAAAAATATGTCATCATCGCTCTGCTTATATAGAGGGGTGTATTTACAATCTTTTTACTTTTAGGATTAACAAAGTTTTTTTAATATAATAAGATTACAATTGTTGTCAAAAAAAAATATTACAATTATCTTATGCATTGTTTTACCAAGATTGAAAACTGTGATTTCTGATCGTTAAAATTGACGTGTGTCACGATTTGATGAGTTACTAACTTAGATGTTTAATCGTTACAACTGACACATGTCATGATCTGGTGAGTTTTTAACTTTGATCTCTGATCGTGAAAACTAACACATGTCACGATCTGGTGAGTTACTAACTTTGAGAACCAAATTTTATATAATAAGATTATGAATTTATGAAAAATATGTCATCATTGCTCTGCTTATATAGAGGGGTGTATTTACAATCTTTTTACTTTTAGGATTAACAAAGTTTTTTTAATATAATAAGATTACAATTGTTGTCAAAAAAAAAATATTACAATTATCTTATACATCGTTTTACCAAGATTGAAAACTGTGATTTCTGATCGTTAAAATCGACGTGTGTCACGATTTGATGAGTTACTAACTTAGATGTTTAATCGTTACAACTGACACATGTCACGATCTGGTGAGTTTTTAACTTTGATCTCTGATCATGAAAACTAACACGTGTCATGATCTGGTGAGTTACTAACTTTGAGAACCAAATTTTATATAATAAGATTATGAATTTATGAGATCTTCATTACCCACTAATTACACATGAAAAACTTTATGAGTTACCAAGTCATTTTTCACTTATTGTTGGGGGTGGATCTGGACCCCCAATAAAAAAGGCCCAATCCGGAAGAAAGCCCAACAATACCAAAATCGAGAATGGGTATTATAGTCTTTCCGGAGACGAACCGATACGGTTACCTATAAATGAGGATGTACAGTGTCCGTAAAGGAGGTTGGAAAACGAAAAGAGAAAGGACAGATCAAAAAAGACAAGACGATCTCATTCGTTACTTGTAAAACTTAGACGAGCTCGTAGCTCGCCGTTTGTTAACTCGTCCCTTGTTAGCTCGACTAATCCTTTGTAGTCCGACCCTTTTTGTGCCTCGGCACTGAATTTAATAAGAGAACTTCGACCCTCTTTTACCAAACTAAATATCTTAATTGTTACCTATTTAGACATCAACACTTATGTGAATACTTATGGCCGCTTCCTAGTCTTTTAAGTTTTAAACGGTAACACTTTGTGGCTTTGTGCATACTTTAATTACTTATGGTAATGCCGTAATGGTATATTGGTCATAACTATTATGCTGAACTATGATTAGTATTGAAATATGTATATACAATGTTAGTTATATATCCCAAAAGATAAATACGATGGTAATTTTGGTTTATAATGCCCTTCCCTACCATATCTCAATTCTCAGGCTTTGTTGGTACGTACGTGTCCATATGAACAGTTATCATATTCAAAATTATTCATAGGGCGCGAAACATGTTCATTGATAACTCTAAACGAATAAAATCATAATGATTTTTTTATCAGAAAATCGACGAGAATCATGTGACCCTTCAAACAGGTGTACCTCTTTTCATCATTTATTATCATAAACACATATATACCAATTCTTCTCAATTCTCATCTTTTCCTCAACTATATATATCACTTGTTCCACCTTTTTATCATACTTCACACACAACACACGTACTACTAACATTGTCTTCTCCTCTCATCTTCTAGAAATTTCTTCTTTAAAACCTCTGTCTCAACCAGAAAGTTTCTGTTTTTTGCTTGTTAAAAAAAACAAATAATATAAAACATGGCAAAGAAGTTTCTCCGCACGTTAATGTTTTGCGTCGTCCTAGTCTTCGCCGCGTGTTCTTTGGTCGTTAACTCCATTCGCACGCCGCCACTAAGTCCGTCACATCAATCTCTTTTTTTTTTTATATCATTTTATTTACTTGGTTATGATTTTCATATATTAATATACTTTTACATTCTATATGCTTTTTTTGTAGAAATCACGGTCAATGGCGGAGATAAGGAAAACGCCGATATAGAACAAGCTCAAACTCACCACAAGGTAGGTTTGGTCCACCACCTAGGTACACTTTACAAAATAAAATAAAAAAATACAAAATATATTTTTGTATCATACAAACCTTTTCTAAATATAGCATCCGCCTTTGTATTTTTCAAATAATTAAATAGCAAACCGTGTTTTTGTTTTGTTCCTCCATTTACTTAATTATGAATTTATTCTATTTTTATGGTGAGAAACAAAAAAAACAAGAATTTATTTGTGGTGAAGAAGGAAATAAGCAAAAAAGGAGGGGTAGAAATGGAAATGTACCCAACAGGATCAAGCTTACCGGATTGTTCATACGCGTGTGGTGCATGCTCGCCGTGTAAACGTGTGATGATTAGTTTCCAATGCTCCGTCGCCGAATCGTGTAGCGTCATCTACAGATGCACGTGCCGAGGAAGATACTATCACGTGCCTTCTAGAGCCTAAAATATCCGCCGTCTATTTTTTTTTTTTGACGTCTGTGATTAAAAAAATATCAGTTTTGGCGGCGAAAATAAAACTCTCTTTTTTATTGTTGGGAACATTAAATTAAAAGCTATGGGCCC
Organism: Camelina sativa; assembly: GCF_030686135.1. NCBI lineage: Eukaryota > Viridiplantae > Streptophyta > Magnoliopsida > Brassicales > Brassicaceae > Camelina > Camelina sativa. Next base: position 17,698,802 of record NC_141893.1, read on the forward strand.
TTTTATTATTAATATTGGGCTTTTAGGCCTTTCTAAAGAGAGTTGTATGAATGACACGGTCGAATCAGATGCTTGAGAACCGTCACAACTCAAAGTCAAATGTTTCGGTTGGCCAATTTTGTTTTGTTTTTTTTGTTTTTTTTAATATGTCCCCATCAGACCGGTTGAACCAGAAGTCAATGTAAGAGTATTTACACTTTTAATTCCTATGAATACGTTTGATATTTGTATCTTCTTACATTAATCTAATCTAACACAAATATGAATGCTTAATTTATATAGAGTTAAAGGCTTAAATCAAACATTAGAAGTTAGAACAAAGTTTTGGCCATTTTCTATTTTCATAATTTCTTATCTGTTTTTAATTTTTGACAAAAAAAAAAAAACTGCTATGTATTTAAATTATTTTACTCTCACTCTTAAAAGTTAAGACCAGGCTATGTTATTTGACTAACAAATAAGCTATTTTTAACACAGAAACAATAATAAAAACTTTATTTATATTAAATTCGGCATTCCAATATTGAAAAAGAAAGATTTGAAGAAAATCCAAAAAGACATGGTCAATAGTCGAAGAAAGAAGATAAATGGATGCAGCTTGCAGGATTGTTAAATTTTATAAATGACCCAAATTAATGAATTTGTTTTGATTTTACATATATAAGAGACTGTGGAAATGGCACAAGATATTTTAAAAAGTCAACATAAAACATCTTAATCTGGAATTTCTGATTTTTTCACTTTTAAGAATCCAAGTTGAAATAGTGTTATCCTATCTTCCTACGCAAAACGTTTGATTTTTTCCTTTTATTTTAATTAACTTTGAAAGATACTTATTTGTTGTTTCTCTTTTTGGCATGAAACAAATAAATGAAAATTTTAGATAATGAAACTGCCTAAAAGTGGAAGGCAGGAACAGCAGGAAACGAAATCGAACCTAACAATCTGTTTGGTCTCGCAACTAAATTCTCGAGTCGAACAATAAAATCAGTTCATAATTGTATTTATACACGTGTATAATATATACAGAAAAATAGTAAATTATTTGTTTTTAAAGCATGTCCACAAGTATACACGAGAGAGAATCATTCGAAGGATATTCAGTTTTACCGACCAAATAAATGTGACTATGTTTTTGTTTGGAGTCTTCGGATTTTTGACTTTTTATCATTTTTTTCCAACTACTGTTACGTAATTTTACGCTTCAAAAAAAATAAAAACAGAAAACATAACTTTAACTTAGTTTTTATGCATTTGCAATGTCAATTTTTCCAGCGTAACGAAAATTATTTAGATAGTTAATCTGCTTTTATGACTTTCAGTAACCACTACAACTAATATTTTTTACAGAAATATATCATACATCGTTCAAATCATAGAAGAATATGACTAATAGCTATCAATCTTTAGTAATACTAGGTTTTGAACCACATGTGGATTTATTTGATATATTTTGGTACAAATTATATATGATTGATGACAGTTATGAAATATTATTATATTGAAAAATTTAAATTACTATTAAGGCCAAATTTTTATTTCCGATACACCAAAATTTAAAAAAATTTAAAAATCATTTGTGCTAAAAAATCAAATCTGATCAAAAGAATCATGGATTTAACTAGACGTCCAAGAGAGACAGATCGGACATTCGAACTGGTGACCTTGCATATACTAAACCATTTTTTTACGGCCAAACAAACAAAACATTTTTTTAATCATGAATTAATCTTGTTTTCTCATATTTAATTGACAACCACCATCTATGTTTTCATGTTTTTTTTCATTGTTTTCTTACTTTTCATATTCTTTCTCGTCATTTTTATTGTCAAAATTTCATGATAATTATCATTATTACTTTTACCGTCCGATTCTTCGTTATACTCTTCTTCTTCCTCTTCCTCATCTACTTTCTCACATTCTTCTACTTAATAACTTGTTAACCCATCAAACTCTAAGACCAAAATCATTGCCTATTTTCTCATTCGTAGTAGGAAGCATATTAGTCTTATTTATAGTGGTTCTCAGCCATTGTCTAAAAATTTTATAGCCAATGTGGGACGTTGTACATACACTTATTTATAAGTTTTTTAATATAAAAATTTTACATAATTTCAAAAATGTTAAATATTGAGAAATCTGATTTTGATTGGTCGTTTTAAAAATTATATTATAGAAAATCCTGTAAATTTTGAAAATGTTAATTAGTAACATGTCGAATCCCGATAGGTTGTTTAAAATCCTATGTAGACGCCGTAAGGAGTTTATAGCTCCAATTTTTATTAGTATAGATAATTAAAATATTTTAAACTTTTAAAATTTTAAAATTTGGACGCCTGATAAATCAAGTTTCCTGCTCATTCATAGTTGAAAGCATATTAGTCTTATTTATAATGGTTCTCAGCCATTGTCTAAAACATTTTCTAGCCATGTGGGACGTTGTACATTCACTTATTTATAAGTATTTTTATATAGAAATTTTACATAATTTCAAAAATGTTAAATATTGAGATGTCTGATCCCGATTGGTAATTAAAAAAAATCTGAATAATTATAATTTTAAACTTTTAAAATTTTAAAATTTGGACGCTTGGTAAATCAAGCTTCCTGTTCATTCATAGTTGAAAGCATATTAGTCTTATTTATAATGGTTCTCAGCCATTGTCTAAAAAATTTCTAGCCGATGTGGGACGTTGTACATTCACTTATTTATACGTATTTTTATATAGAAATTTTACATAATTTCAAAAATGTTAAATATTGAGATGTCTGATCCCGATTGTTATTAAAAAAATCTGAATATACAAAATTCTGGAATTTTAAAAAATATTAATTAATGACATGTCTAATCCCTATTAGTTGTTTTAAATCTCATGTGGACCCCTTAAAGAGCTTATATCTCCTACTTTTTATTAGTATAGATTAATACCACTAACAATTTTTAATATCATTTTTAGAATAACCAATCATATGATTATTTTTCTGATTGAGCATTAAATAATCAAAAAAATTTTGAATTCACTTCTTCTAAATATTATCTCATGCAATTATTTCTTCTTCTTTTTATTACCTTATCTTAAATTCATCTATAATTTGAACATTTGAAAATTAACAAATGCTATGTTTCTAAACTGCGTTTTAACAAACTTTTCCACTGGTGCTGAAACATAATAGGAAAATCCAAACTTAAAATTTTTGATGTTGTATAAGACTAGATTTTAACCCGCGGTTCACCGCGGGCCCATTATTTAAAATTAAAATATTGAAAAATTAAGTTATATTTATTTGTATATATATATTTATATTCAGTTTATCATTGGTTATAACCCGTAATCACAAATTTTCTTATACATGCAGAGTGATATTATTACGTGTACTATTTTAAAATCCAGAAATAATATTTAGAAAACCAAATAGTCAAAAATGAATATTACAGTACAATTAATTTAACTTTATGAATAATTAGATTATTTTTTGTTAGATAAGTTAGATGGTTTTTAAAGATATTCTTATAAAGATTTGTGCAGTAATCTTAACAGCTTAGGTATTTATCAATGAAAACCATCCTTATGAAAATTCACAATTATTTGTTGTGTAACTTTTTATTATTTTCGTATTTTAAAAGTCGGAATTAAGATATTTTATTATTTAGAAAACTTAATTAAAAGTTATATGTTAGGCAACTATAAGAAGAATACAAATTTTTTGAAATATTTCCTTAGAAAAATAACTACATTAATTATTATGTTTCCAAAACTATTTTAGTCTCTTGCTATAGTTATGTATAACATAATTATTACGGTGAGAATATTTCTCTTTTTGAAAGTATAATAATTATGTAATCAATTTGTTTCCAAAACTACAGAGTGAGTAAATTAGGATCCCAGTTTTATGGAAAATTGTGTTTAATATTAGATTTGTAACAGTAATTAATGTATATAATCTCAGTTCCGATTTTCCAAAATTGGTAAATCAATTTTAATATTTTCGTTTAAATTTTATAAACAAAATATAAATGCAAATGGCATACTTGTAAATAGTTTTGAACTTCAGGTTTTATTTCATGAATGTCTCCAAAAATGTATATATAGATTTGCTTTGTTAGTCTTAATATATCAAATTTAAAATAAAGAAAAAGAAATTTGTAAGAAAAGAAATTAATCTTTTTCATTTCAGATTCTTATTATTTCAAAAGCAAACATAATGATAAAATAAAATAAACTCCTATTATAAACATGTGATTATAAATATGCATATATTTAACAGAAATTTGTTTCAATTTTTCTTATTTAACATGTGATTATGATTATGCATTTATATTTAATATGTGATTATAAATATGCATTTTTATATAAATAAGAACATACATTTAACATGTGTGATTATAAATATGCATTTATATAGAAAACTAGAAACAAATGCAGAAAATCTAAACATAATTCAAACATTTTTTAAAAATTCTGATTTATTATCATCGTTCAAGTGCTAAAGTATGGGCGTGTGTTATAGTCTTATAGAGAATATGTAGTTGTTTTTTCTACCACGAGAACAAAAATGATTGAAACTATATATATAATAAGGACCGAGAAAAGACAATAGTTTTGTCTTGAAGTGTGACAAGAATTATAAAATTGGCGTGATGGGTAACATGGCTCCATTTTTTTTATGTTGAAGACAGGAATCTCCAACATTTTCGGATTGTAGCAAAAACTTTAAAATTTTGAACTCTCTCGTTAACACTTTTCCTTCTTGTCACACATCAACAACACATAATTCACTTGTAATGTGGTTTCAACCGAACATGAATGTGTAAGAATAGATGTATCAATCTTTACAAATTTAATGGATTAATTATCCTATTGCAAATTAAAATATATATTTTCAATATCAGCGGATATATACAATATAATACATTATGAATCACTATACTAAGCAATGAAATTAACAATCCAAGTGATTGTAGTTGATATTTTCTAATGTATAATATGAAAAGCATTGTTCTTTAACTCTGATTCACAATAACTTTCGTTTTTAAGATAGTTTCATGTAAATATTATGTCATTTTGATGTATTTTTAGTAAAAGAAAATTATTTTTCTTCCGTTAAAAAGTTGATAATATATATAAGATAAAAACATATTTTAAAATATAAAAAATATAACTAAGTCACTTTTTCATGTTTTTATTAATTAATTTATTTCTTTGAATGAAAGTTATTGACACAAGGATATCTATGAAGAAACGGATGACATAATAATCTTATATACGTAGTTTACCAAAAGAGTACACTCTAATATTGGACAAAACGAGAAACATAAATACAAATATACAATACTGAAGTTTCCGTCTATGACACGGACCAATAAGCCAAGGCTACAAATGACGACGTACAAGCATCGGTCTGCCACGTGTTGTGCTGATAGGTAGTCGTGTTCTTCTTCTCTCGTTTCAACCATTGATCTCTCAAAACCATCCTAGTCAGTCAAGCTACGTGGTGAGATCTCTATAGACCAGCTACGTTCATAATGGATCATGGTCGTTCCCCCCTCAAAACGTATATTCATTCACTAATCACAAATCAGTGAATCACCAAACCAATGATTGAATTTATTCTGCATTTGATTGCAACGATTGAATCATTGCTCTATAAAATAATGTTTGTTGTTGAATATTTGTTGTATATACATGTCGTGATTGATTATAATATAGATATAGGATAAGATAAATAATTTTTGTTCATAGATAGAAACATTTAAAATGAAAGTTTGGTTTAATAGGTAATGTGTATTTTCTTTAAAGATTTATCATCAACCTAGAATAGTTTTGCAGATCCGTTTAATTTGTTGATATTATTTTTCTGTTTTTATGTATATAGTTAAATGACTTAAAAAACATATATCTTAATTGCAGAAAATGAAATATCTCCTTTGAATTCAGATGGTACAAGTTTTGTTAAACGTTTATGCAGCAAATCCAATAACACCACTTTATATTATGTTTTTTACATAGTTTTCAAATTGAATAGGTTTCTATGCATTATTGACCAAAAACAAAAAAAAGTTTCTATGCATTAATCATATTCATTAGTATACAATTATAAGCTTGTAATCATAATATTATCTCTCCCTTGTTTAATTGACTGCCCTTATCATAAGACATCACACAAAATGCACACTCTATATATGCGTTCATGAGTAGCAGAATCGAGGTATAAATAACGTTTTATTTGTCAGAACAATATGATAAATAATTTTATTTTATAACACTAATTCATATATATTGTTTGACATCTTAATTTTTTTTCACCCAAACTTATATTAGAAAGAGAAACATACAAGATAGAGCATATTCGGACACACCCGAATAGCAGATTGAAAAGATAAATCAAATGAACCACAAGATAAACATAGAGACACAAACTTGAAAAAGTTTGATAGGACACCAGGAGAAGTATCAAGACTAACTATCACAAGAACACCTATGAAAGAAGTAGCAATCAACACATAACCATCGACTGGTAAAGAGATAGTCACCACACATTGTGACGTTAAAAGATCTGCCTCATACACAGACCCTGAGCAAAGATTGAACTAACAGAAATGGTTTTAGACTAGACGGAAACAAGTATGGTTACATCGGAGAAGTATCCGATGAAACAATTCCGCCGAAATTGGACAGAAAACGAACCAACAACCGTGGTTCTAACCTGGGGACAAACTGACCTTGTCTCAACAGCAAGCAATGAGAGGCTGGAGAAGTATCCGATAAACTCGAGGAAGTATCCGATAGATCCAAGCTTAAGACAAACCGCTGTTTTAGAAATCGCTAGGCGCTAGTCGGGCGGTGAGTGAGAGCCTAGCGATTAATCGAAAAATCGGATTTAAATCGGAGACTAGTTTTAGGGGTTTTATCTATATACATCTATAATATAGTAAAATTGTAACATGTTGTTAGGATTCGTCGGTGGTGCAGTGGCACATAAAATCCAGGGTTCATGGGTTCAAGCCTCACCAACCTCTTTTTTTGTTTATTCTCGATTTTTCATTAATGAATACAAAATGACGAAAATGTCCTCATCTTCTTCCTTATCGATTTCGATATGAAAACCCTAATTTAAGCTGGGTTTTCATTTTCTTGGCAATTATTCTTCTTTCTACTTTGTTAATTCTTATAGTTTTAGCCTTTATATGATTGATTTACAACAAAAATCATAGTTAGAACATCAAAAACCTTAATTTTTTTTTGATTCCCGATTTTTTGGCCGATTGGATTCAAATCACGGCGGCAGAGAGCTGCCTATCATGTAACCGGCAATTACACGGCCGCCTAGACCGATTTTTAAAACAAGGAGACAAACTGGTTCTGAAACACTATTAACCATAAGCAAAGAGAACGAGCCAAGCTTCAGAGGAGCTGCGGCTGAGAGGAGGAGGAGGAGAGAATACCACTCACCATAGAACTGTTCATATTGATAACGCAAGCCAAAGGACGACAACGGCCAAGTTGAAGTTTACTCATCGAGAGGGTCTGGCAGATTTGGTGGTTTCGGCGGATCAAGAGGAGACACAAGACTCACCAGCAACACCGGATCTGGTGGCCTTAGACAAGAAGAACCCACCACCGACAACATAACAATCTTGACACGAGAAATGGAGATGGGAATAAGGGCCGCCGGTGTTTAAGATCTACAGACAGAAAAAGAGAAACTGTCCTTCGCGATCCTTGGACGGACCCGAGATAGGTGAGAAACTATGATTAGGCGGTAGGAGGACGGTGGAAGGACACTGGTGAATTAGAAACACCATAGCATCAGCGAGCGGTTGCAAATATGGGATTTTGTGGTGATCAAATTTTGTTTTCTCTCGAGAGAGGAAGGTTCTTCGGGAAATTGGAGATATATTCCGAGAGAGAAAGCATATGGGCTTCTCACGGAAGAGGACTGATGAAAATCCAGCAGAGGATGGTCATTCGAAGATGCGGTTGAAGGCTTGCGGCGGCCACCTTGGTTTCTGTGCCTAGAGAGAACTAAGGTGAATGATTGTTTAACACCTATTAAAAATTCTTTTAGATAAGTGTATCTAAAATCAAGAAAATCCATAATTAAACAAAAAAAAATGATTAATCTCTAAATATGATATATATATATATATATATATACAAAATCTTTTCAATATTAGTTTACATGGTTACATTTAAATTGTATCAGGATGAACATATGATTGATGTTCATATCAACTTTTATCTTAATGCTTTATATTTTTCGGGTGTTTATGGTAATCCAAATCCAAGCAAAAAAGACATTTCTTTTGGGATTACTTAGAAAACTTAGGCACAACTAGAAGTGACCCTTGAATGAAATAAGGTGATTTCAATGAGATCACTTGTAACTCAAAGAAAGTTGGAGGACCTCTAAGAGAAGAATGGACGTTTAGAAGATTTAATCACATGATTTCTGTATGTTATTTAGTTGACCTCAAGTTAAAAGGAGATATGTTTTCTTGGATAGGAGAGCGACATAATTGCACTGTCAAATGCTGTTTAGATAGAGTTATGGTTAACTCTGAGTGGGCCTCTCTTTTCCCTTCTACAGAAGCTGAATTTTTGGAGTTCAATGGTTCTGATCATAAACCAATCCTTACAACCATCAATCCTCCAAAACATCCTATCACAAAGACTTTCCCTTTTGATACACGACTTACTGAAATTGATAACTTCGCTCAAATAGTCGATAATGGTTAAAACTCATGTAAACAAAATAGCTATTACTTCATTAGTGACCAAATCAATATTTGTAGACGAACGATGACAAAAAGGAAACATGTTGCAAATATGAATTCTGCAAAACGAATAAACTATTATCAAAAGGAATTAAATAGAGCTATGACAAGCATCCACAAAACATCGACGCGACATACCAAGACTTCAAGAAGAACTTAGCAAGGCTTATCGAGATGAAGAATATTTACTGGCATAATAAAAGCAGAAACTGGTGGTTACATTTGGGTGATCGTAACACATGTTTTTTTCATGCTAGCACAAAAACTAGATAAGCTAGAAATTACATATATAGTATACGAGATTCAAACAACAATCTCTACATTGGAGACCAAAAGATAGGCAGTCCCGACCCGCCCCATCCCACGATACAAAAGTATTGGGCCTCCATTTTTTCTTGAAATTTTTAGCAAAAGAGTTAGGGCCAATTAAATATTTTTATTGCAAATAATAGGCTCTATTTTTCAAAAAGTTTAAGATTTGGTCTCAATTTTAAATCTTTATCTATTTATTATTGCAAAAATAGGCCTATATTTTATGAACTTTTAAGATTTTGTCTCAACTTTTAAATTTTACTTATAAAATCCATTTTAAAAATTGTTGTGTATTGGGCCCTATTTTTTGCTAGGCCGGCACTGATGATAGGTGATCATGTTCAAACGTACTTCACAAGCATTTACACTTCCAATAGGACACCTTTGTCGCTGGTTGACTTTGGCGACTTCCCCTCTAGACTGACATGCAGATAAATGCTGACTTGACTAACAAATTTACAGATGGAGAGATATATGAGATGATATCTTATATTGGCGACGATAGAGCCCCAGGGTCTGGTGGCCTCACAGCTAGATTCAATGAACATTATTGGGATATCATTGGTCCATATATAATAAGAGAAGTAAAATATTTCTTTGCCACTAACTACATGAAATCCGGTATAAACCACACCAACATCTGCATGATGCCAAAGACTACTGAACTAACAACCTTATCAAATTATAGGCCTAATGCACTCTGCAATGACTTATACAAAATCATTTCTAAATGCATGGTCAATAGATTAAAAAACCATTAAATGTTATTGTTTCTAATACACAAGCTGCCTTTATACCAGGGAGATTAGTAACTGACAATGTTATGATCGTCCATGAAGTAATGCATTCTTTAAAATCAAGAAAACAAGTATCAAAGAATTATATGGCCATCAAAACAGATATTACCAAAGCATATGATAGAGTCGAATGGAACTTCTTAGAGGTTACAATGCATATTTGGTTTCTCAACAAAATGGATAGAGTGGATTATGTCTTCAATTCGATCTGTTAGCTATTCAGTTCTAATTAGGGTCTGAATAGTTACCACGGTCGGGGCAGACAAATCCGTTTGCAGATTAGACGGCACTTTTTTTAGTGTGGACAACAAACCACTGCGGTATAACTCTATTTGTATGCAAAAGCGGTCCGTATTTGGTCCGCTGCGGTTTTATCTCTGTTTTTTGGACCACACTACTACGGACAAGTTTGATGAATGGTAAATAAAAAGCGGTATACTCTGCAGACGGATTTGTCTGCCCCAACCGCTGCAACTATTTTACACCCTTAATGGTTCCCCCCATGATATGGTTGTCCCTGAAAAGAGGTATACGTCAAGGAGACCCATTATCATCGTATTTATTTATACTCTATGCAGATATAATGAGTCACATCATCAAAACAAGAGTCAAAGAGGGAGACATTCGAGGTGTTAGAATAGGAAATGGAGTTCCCCACCATCACTCAAAATTGTAAAACAATAAAAGAGGATTTCGAGGTTTATGAATACTACTCTAGACAAAAGATCAACACCAACAAATCACTGATAACATTCAGATCAAGGGTGCCAGGATAATTACATAATAGGCTCAAAACTATACTTGCAATTCCAAACCATGGTGGAGGTGGTAAGTATCTAGGCCTCCTAGAACAGTTTGGTAAAAAAAGAGTGAAATGTTTCATTATATTATAGACAAGGTCAAACAAAGAACAGCTTTCTGGCGTGGACGTTATTTATCCCCGGCTGGTAAAGAGATTCTAATCAAATTTGTAGCACTAGCAATGCATGTCTATACAATGTCTTGTTTTAAGTTACCAATGGAAATTCTATCAGAGATTGAATCAATCATTCAAAAACTTTGGTGGGGCAAAGACAACCAAGATAGAGAAATCCATGGATAACCTAGATACACTACAACATTAGAAGTCAGAGGGAGGATTAGGCTTTAAGAACCTCTTCAACTTTAATGACGCTCTACTCGCGAAACAAGCCTGGCGATTAAAACAACAGCCTCATACTTTGTTTGCAAAGGTTTTCAAAGCTAGATACTATAGAGATGACAACATTTTAAATGCAAAAGAGAGAGCTAATCAATCTTATGGCTGGACAGCTATTTTAGAAGGGCTAAAAATAATAAAACTTAGTTATAGTTATATTGTTGGCGATGGCAAAAGAGTTCGTGTGAATCATGACAATGCAACAAATACACACCCTCCAAAACCAGTATATAGCTCAATACATGATGAAAACTTACATCTCGAAGATTTCATTTCCTCAAGGGATTCCTTTCGTTATTGGGACAATGACAAAATTAGAACAACAATTGATGATGAAGATCAATTACATTATTGGGACAATGATAATATTAGAACAAAAATTGATGATGAAGATCAATCACATTATCAATACCTATCTGGCACGCACTATATCTCTAGATAAAACTATATTGCATTATGACAAATCAGGCGATTATATAGTTCAGTCGGAGTATTGGCTTTCTATGCATAACCCTAACCAACAAATGATTTTCCGTGCATCCAACATGGATCAATTATGCTTAAGCGTCAAATATGGAAACTTAATATCCTCCCAAAGATTAAACACTTTATGTGGCGGATTCTCTTAAAATCACTTCCTACTATTACACGTTTAGTTACTCGTGAAATGAATTTAGATCCAATTTTTCCATGATGCTTTCAAAACAATGAAACCATTAAACACATCCTCTTTTTGTGCCCTTTTGCTGAATCAATTTGGAAGTTATCAAATATTCCATCTCATATTCTTTACTCATCCTCTATAGACTGTGAATCTTTTACTGCGGCTATTTTTGAAAACCAAAAAACAATTTTATATTTAATGGTATACATGAAACTACACAAAACATATTTATACGTGCTAAATCAGATGTTCGAGAATGGTCTTGTTATATGGAACGTACACAACAAGCTATGACACCTGATCTTCAATGGACAATGACAAAATGGACTAGACCTCCACCTAAATTTACAAAATGTAATTATGATGTTGCTTTCGACCCAATTACTAATCAAGCGAAATGTGGTTAGATACTACATGATCAAGATGAAGTTTCACAAGGGTGGGGAGCTTTCGCTTTAGGATTTGCATAATCTCCAACGAAACCAGAAGCGAACGCCTTGGTAGCGGCAATACAACATACTTGGATTTGAGGAGTCACCAATGTTATTTTTGAAGGAGACAATAATAACACACTCACTAAGATGTTAAATAAAAATTTCTACGATACTTCTATTAAGAGAGTCACTCAAGACATACTTTACTAGGGATCGTGTTTTCAAAGGTCTTAATTTGTTTTTTCAAATTGAAATTGTAACAATGTCACTCATATACTAACAAATTTTGGTTGTAGTACAAACAATTTCAACTCAGGTGTTTTTTTACCACCTCTTTGGCTTTCAAGCCAATTGTTTGTCGTTTACATTAATTCATCAATATAATTCATTTTTCGACGTTAATAAAAAATTATATGGTTTATGAATTTTTTTGAAAGAGTGAATTTTGAGTTGAAAAATTAATATCAATTATATTTACATAAATAATGACAAGATAATTACCAATTTTAAAAATGAGTAATATATACAAATTAACAGAAACGTTAATTAAACTACAAAAATAATAATAACTATTTGTAGTCTTTGCTCGAAGATCATGTAATGAAGCTGCTCATGTTTTAGCACGTTTTGGTTGTATACATTGTGATTTCTATTTTTCTTCGGTTGAAATGCCTTTATGGTTATCTCCAACCTTGTATCATTCACACTTTGATCCAAATTAATACAAATCAGCTTTTGACGGAAAAAAACTAGTTGTAGTCTTTAACTTTTGTTTCACAACTACATTTGATAATTTTAATTTTTAGCAAAATTAAAATTTATGTCGATAAAATTCACTAATCATAGAGAAATTATGTTGATATATTTTAATTTAGATCTTCGTAACGTTTTTACTATTTATAAAAGTTATGCATGATCTTAAATAAATATACAATCTATTTTTTTTTCTTTAGCATTGTATTTGTAATCTCTTTCTTACAACATTAATTTTTCTTTGTAAGATGTTTATAATGGAATAAACATATATTGGAATTTACCAACAAGATAAACATAATCCATCAATAATGATAATACACCAAAAATATATTCTTCTCTACAAAAATTTTAGGTTTGAAACGTCTTTCCTAATTATGAAACTTAGGCATGCTATAGAAAAATTCTTGATATCTAAGATTTTATGTAGACCTTACATTTTTTCCTTGATATTTAGGATTTTGGATTTTACACATTCTTGTACATTAATCTTTCAAGGAATGTAAACAAAATAATACAAAGTAATAACTTGTATTATTACAAAACATGTTTTTTTAACGACTGTTTTCATTTAAGCATAATGTAATGAAGAGCACTTCTAAGAAAATTAGGAACATAATAATGAAAATGAAAATTACTATTATTTGTTATAGCATTTCTGGCTAGTAGATTACTAGGGCGATTATTTATTACAAAACATGTTTATAATTTAAAAATCATTACAGATATATAAGTGAATATAATTAGATAAATATTTTTATTACCTTTTTTGCATTGTTTAAAGACAAAAAGCTAGAATAAAGTGATTCCAAAGAAAATATTAAATCCAAAAAATAGATGTTTTTTCAGGTATAATCCGTGATTTTAACAAAGAATAAAGATGTTACAAATATAGAAAATTATCATCATTAATACAAATTTGATGTATGATTAAATTTTTAACAAGGTAATATATATATATATATATATATATATACACATATAAAGGTAATTTAGATGTTGATTTTAAAACTATCCGTAACTATATATATATATATTTGTGTTGTTTTTTGAATTTTTGTAGTGTAACTTTTGTATTTAGAAAATGTAAAAATGTATGGTCTTACTCTAACTTTAACTTTGTACAATCTTCCAAAAAATGCTTAACTTTTTAATTAGTAGTTCAGAAAATTATAGCCTATTAATTTTCACATTCACCCATCTACTTTGATAAATAGTACATGCACACTATGTATCAATTGAAGTTTGGATAGTCATTATGATTATTTATTTGGTCAAAAGCATATGAAATATATATATATATATATATATATATGCCATTTATAAAATGATGATATTGGACACTCATCTAGTTTAGTTCGTTAGTATTTATCATTGTATATAAATACTTACTATAGCTAGCATATGTTCCTATATGATGCTAACAAGGTAGTTAAACATATTTATACATCTAATTTTTTTTTTTGGTATTTAGCCTTTGAATTTACAAACTTTTGGCAATAAGTAGTAATTAAAAACATATGAAAATATTCATATTTACTCATTTATATATTTGTAACACTTTTACAATTTTATAAAATCATGTATAATATGGGACAACCATCTAATTTATTTTGGTATTTAGCCTTTGAATTTACCAACATTTGGCAATAAGTAGTAGAACATATCCATTAACCATGATAATACATCACAACTATATTTATACACATCATTTTTATACACCTGTAAAAAAGAATTACTATTTATAAAAGTCACATATATGGAGACTGAGAGCAATTATTTAATTTCTTATTATTTATACTCTCTTCATTGTATCTTTCATCTTTAAGGATGCTTAAAAAGGATTTCATCAACTATGATAATATAAGAATATATATATATATATATATATATATGTTAATTATCAATTTTAAATATCTATAAATTAATATGTGATAAATTAATAAATTATTTCGGCTATGAGTTGGGTCAATGTAAAATTTTACATATACGATAATATTTTTTTTAAAATTCTGTAAATACATGGTCCATAAATACTAGAAATTAAAGTAATAACTATATACATTTATCAAAACATATACATATATATTTAAGAAAATTTAGTGAATATGACTATACTCTTGTTTTTTTTTTAGTCATTAAATTTGCATTATTTGTTGTTAGAGTTTATTTCTAATAATTTTGGGTTTTATTACACTGATTTTTAATACTTCTAAGAAAAATCTAAATAAATTTTTTTAAATATAAAATTTGGTAAATTAATAATTTGATAAATTAATAAAATAGTTTGCCTCGAAATTATAAAATCATGTAAGTTTGGCTATACATTTGTAATGTCTTATCATTCATAACAATCACGCCATGAGTTTTGACCAACGGCTAATTTTATTTTGGTATTTAGTAATTTAGTTCTGTAATTTGAACTTTTGCTCTGTAATTTTTGTTTTTAGGTAATACGAACAAATCTATACAACTTAACGCCTTACATTATTAATTTATTTGTTATTAGTATCATCCGATTTTTTTGTTGTTTTTAAAATTGTTGATACAAATAAAAAATGCACTAGAAAAAGAAAAAGAAATCCGAATCTACTTGTATTCTTAAAAATATATGTACTATCCTGTTTTTTTAACACATTCAGCCATATACTTCATTGATCATACGTACATGCACTATGTATATCCATTGAATTTAGGAAATTTATTTAGTCAAAAAGCATAGAAAACAGACTAGAGAGAAAGAGAGAGAGACAAACGAAGCAACTATTCATATAGATAGAACTCAAAAAAATGTGACTACTCATCTCACTTTTTATTAACTAGTAAAAAAATAGCCATATTAGAAATTTATTCGTAAATAATCATAATCTTTTATTATAATTTCACTTTATTCATTTTTTTTTGTGTGTCTTTTTAGATGTATGTAAACAGATTTAACGGTCAAGATCAAAATAAATAAAAATTTAACAAAAAAAAAAAAAACCAAGAAAAAAAAATGTCACAAGTTTATTTTTATTTTAATTGAAATAAAGTTTTTATTTTATTTTATTGTATTGGAAAAGAAGAATGGTAGGAGAAAGGAGGAAAGTGGAGCCCACAGGTTTTAAAATATAATAAAATGAAAATATTATTCTCTTCTTTCTTCCTTGTCTTCCTTCTTCTTCTTCTTCTTCTTCAAAAACTTGGTCTCTCTTCTTTCTCATCACCGTCGACTCCGTTTCTCATTTTCCTCTCAAACACAAAAAAACTTCAATTCCTCTCTTCTTGTTTCACTAAGAAGCCACAATACTAAAGAAGAATCTGTAAATGTTTTAGGTTTCTCCAACCTTTTAAAACTCTCAAATCTCTTCTTCTTTTGCTTTCCGCGGTGAGTCATTCTCATCTCTCTCTCCCTCTCTCTCTGTTTTATTTTTCCTTTCTTCTTCTTGTTTAATTTCTCCGGCGAACTCAAATTTGAAAATCGATTTCACTGTTGGCCGCGTCGACTCCTGGATTGTTGATTTTTTTTTTCCTTTCGTGGTTCTTCTTCAGTAGAGTTGTGTGGAGAGATTTGAAAAATCTGAATTGTTTTATAAAATTTTCCTAAAATCTTTAGATCTTTCCCCCCCCCCCCCGAAATCTGTGCGTCTCTTTGTTTTATGGCAAACTCGAGATATCATCATATCATATCTCCGTCGGTCGATATTTTGTTTTCCTTTTTTTCGAAGATTTGTGATTTGGTGGTTGATTTAATTGATGACGGTGATTGATTTGTTTCGTTTACGCGTTTTTTTCTCTCTTTGGTTTCGAGTTAGGTGGCTACTTCTCGTGTTCTTGGTCCAGTGGACCGTGGTGGTGTTACTGAATCTCGTAGCGAGACGCAAGAGACTGGTTTGTTAACTAGAAAAGTTGTTGTTGTTGAGACTCCATTGATGACGCCTTCTAATTCTTTGTCCAGTAGTAGTGAACGCTCTCTCTCAGGTATTTTCAATGATTCTCCTTGTTCTGTATGTGACTCAAAACCCGTAAATGTTGTTTCCTGATCAATTGGTTTGTGTATTGTTATTATCAGGTGAGTGTTCGGTTGATGGATACACTTATGATAGGTAAAGGACTAAACAAATATGACTTTTTCTATATTGGATTTTGGATAATGTTTGTTTAAACAGTATGTTGATTAAGATTGTGTTTTTTAATCTTTGTTAGGGGTAATGAAGATGAGTGTTCAAGTCATAGTAGTCAAGAAGATGTGGAGTGTACGAAGGAGCACAAGGTGGAGCGTTTAGAGCGTAAGTCCAAGAGTATGCCGAGTGATATTCTTAACATTTTGGATGAGAAGGCGAAAGAAGACGGTGTTGAGAATGTGCAATTCTTGTCGGATCGCGAAGATGATAGTGATGTTCCGGTTTGGGAGCCTCCTGAACCGGAAAATCCTGAAGATGAAGAAGACGGAGTTTTTGCTGATGATGATGATGATTGCTGTGATGGTTCTGAGTGGAGTAAAGCAAGTTTGTTAGGGGATTCTAAAGATGGAAGCAGTGAGAAGATAAATTTTTATGAAGAAACCCGGAGAGTAATGCTTGAGGAGGCACATTCAAAGTTTAAGTTCATTGTTAGTCAGCTTATTAAGTCGGCTGGGTTCTCTATGGAAGAAGGTGAATACTGGCTCGAGATTGTTGCTAGGTTGTGTTGGGAGGCTGCTTCACTTTTGAAGCCAGCTATTGATGGTAAAGCACTTGATCCGACTGAGTACATCAAAGTGAAATGCATAGCAACTGGTTCTTTCAATGACAGGTATTACAATTACCCGTTGTTTGCTTAGACTTTGCATTGTTTGATGTTCATAAAAATTGCATATGCTTTTTTTATTCAATTTCCATCTACTGGTACTCTCCTAATAATTGATTCTTTTTTTTCGCAGTCAAGTTTTCAAAGGCCTGGTTTTCAAGAAACATGCTGCACTTAAACACATGGCAACTAAGTATGAGCATCCTAGAATAATGTTAGTCGAAGGAGTACTAGGCCATCCAATAAGTGGATTTTCTTCTCTCCAATCAGTGAATCAGGTAGGCGGGGGAGAAACATAACTAGGCATTCACCAGTTTGAAAGCTTTCATTTTGTAGTTTCTGATTTTTTTTTTTTTTTTTTTTTAACTATTGCCAACAGGACGAAGGTTATCAAGTGAAGTATGTGAAGCCTGTTGTTGATATTATAGAAGCTACCAAGCCTGACGTCATGCTAGTGGAAAAGTCTGTTTCACGTGATATCCAAAAGTCTATTCTTGATAAAGGGGTCACTCTGGTGTTTGACATGAAGCTCCACCGTCTACAGAGAATTTCTCGATGTATTGGTTCACCAATTTTTTCAGTTGACTCTCTGTCTGGTCAGAAGTTAAAGCACTGTGATTCCTTTCGCATTGAGAAAATTGTCGAGGAGCATAATGCGGTGGGTGAAGCCGAGAAGAAGCCAACTAAAACGCTGATGTTTTTAGAGGGTTGCCCTACTCGCCTTGGCTGCACGGTGAGTGCTTGATTTATTGTGGAGTATGATGAAATGCTACATTACATGTTGTGTGTATCATGGTAGTTTCCTAGTATCAACTGACTAATTCTTTCAAAAATTTGAATTTGTGACATTGACCTTAGAGTTTGTTGTAGTCTACCTATGATTATCTGATTTTGAATTTTTGATATGTGGCAGATTTTACTTAAAGGATGCCACAGCGATAGCTTGAAAAAGGTCAAAGAAGTAGTACAGTATTCATTTATCCTGGCATATCATCTAATGCTGGAGGCTTCTTTCCTAGCTGATCGGTATACAATGTTCTCAACCATTTTTACAAAGGAAGCGGCATCATGTGTTATGCAAATAGAAAAGTTTCCACTATCCCGTTCTCCTGGTGAATCTGCCTTTGAAACAGTTGATATTCCTTTGTCGAATGGATTCGATGAACGATCTATTCTGATAAATGGGGATGCAGATGGTGAGAAAGATGAGAACAGGGAACCAGATGGAGATCATGTCTTCTCTCACGAGCCATATAATCCAGTTATTTTCACTGGGTTCTCAACTTTGTCTGCCAAATTAAGTAAATATTTAGGCTTTGTTCAAAATCAGGAGTCAGTTCCAGTTTCTGTGGTTACAGATGTATCAAATATCAGTAACCTTGATTCGATAAGGGAATCTGTGGAAGATACTGCAGAAAATGATGAGACTAAACAAGCTGTGTCACTTGATCCTGAGATCCCAGTAAATATGAGTTCAGATGATGGAGACAGGTCACAAACAGAGAATGATATTGAGAGCACCTTGGAGTCTCAGAGTATATTGGTTCTAGTGTCTAAGAGGAATGCCCTCAGGGGGATAATGTGTGATCAAAGGCATTTTTCACACATAAAGTTTTACAAGCACTTCGATGTTCCCTTGGAAAGATTCCTGCGCGATATGTTTAATCAGGTTCGACTTCGTTGCTCTTCTCAGTTTAAAATAAAATGCTGTTTTGTTCTTTTGCCAAGGTTCATTTGTGTTAGTAGCTCAAAATTTGTTTATGGAACTGTTCATGTTGCAGAAAAACCTATGCCAAACGTGCGAGGGAATACCGGAAGCACATCTTTACTATTATGCTCATAACAATAAGCAACTAACAGTCGAAGTCAAGCGAATTCCTTTAACAAAATGTCTATCTGGTGAGGCAAAAGGAAAAATCTGGATGTGGAGCCGTTGTGGAAAGTGTAAAACAAAGAATGTGTCTCGGAGATCCACAAAAAGAGTGCTGATATCGACTGCTGCTCGTAGCTTGTCATTTGGAAAGTTTTTGGAGCTCAGTTTTTCTCAGCAAACTTTTCTGAACAGATCGTCTAGCTGTGGACACTCTTTCGACAGGGACTTCCTTCACTTCTTTGGGTATGGTTTTTGATCTATTTACTCTATAATATGGGCTTTCGAGATGTGACATCCACATATCCTTGGAGAATAGTTTGGGACTAAGATTTGTATTTTTAATTATATATCTTGAAACTTGTATACACTGCAGATTAGGCTCCATGGTTGCTATTCTCAGTTACTCCCAAGTCGCATCCTACACAGTGTCTCTGCCACCCATGAAGATGGTATCTAGCGTTTTGATAAAAGCGGGTTGGCTTGAGAAAGAATTTGAAGGAGTAAGTTTCTACTCTACTCTGCGTTATTAGTGTTGTAGCTATATTCTTCATACATGGTGGTAGAAACAAATATCGCTGATTTAATTTGGCATCATTAGCCTTTTTTTCAGTTTACATTTTCTGCCAAATAACATGTCTTGCTTGAGATGAGGTCTGGCCTAAAGTATGCTAAATTAATAATCAGTTTGTGCTGATTGTTTTGATATTCTTCTTCAGGTATTTACTAAAGGGATCTCCTTGTTCGAGGACGCTGGTGGTTTTCTAAAGAGGCTAAGATCGCAATTCAAAAATTCAGATCCCAGCTATCATTGTGCACACAAACTCCTTTCTAACATTGAGGAGTTGCTGGATCACGAGCGTTTTGTATTTGAGGTTAGCTAGCTTTGTAACAATTGCATACGGTATACAACTATCTATGTTAAGTTCTAGAGACAAGCTTACTAATATCTATTCATCCTTTCTGGGACACTTTCTTATTTTCTACAAAAAGGAAAACATCAGGAACTCGTTTGACAAAGCGAAAACCATAGATGATGTTTCGCACAGACTGCTCCGCTTAAACCGCATGAGGTGGGAACTTCTGCTTCAAGCTCTCATCTGGAACTACCGGCTGCAGTCGCTGGTTTTGTCTAATCGTTTGCGTCCTTCAAGTGATGAGAGGAAAACATGTGAACAAGGTGTGGAGACTGTTTCTGAGGCTGGAATGACCAGATATGAAAATGATGACAAATCTTCTGATTCTGGTAGCAATGGAGTCATGGACACTCCAATTGTTGAAGACAAGGAAATACCAATCGTTGGGGTGTCTGTTGGAGACAATGATCAAATGGAAAAATCGAATGTGCCTGAAGACAGTGATTTGCAAACTTTGAGCAGCTCCATGCCCGAGCCCGAGACAACATCTCCCATCAACGATCATTTTGACACTCATTTGGCTGTTAGTATCCATTCAACCAATGAACAAGAAGGGGATAAATCAATTCCAATTACTGGAGATTCACTGGATGGTGAGGTTGCTGCCTCTACTGGGCCACACATCTTAGGTTGGAATGAATGGTTTTGGCTGCCATTTGAAGAGCTACGCTTGAAGCGCATAGTTGACGTTGAGAAGGAATACTTGTTGAAATTTGAGTATGTAAACAATTTTACCCAAGAAAACCTTCAGACGGTGAACCAGATAATCACTGAGGAAGGCTCTCGTCTGCGCATCTCTTTGAGGGATGATGATTTTATTGTGTCAGACTATGAAGACGAGCTCTCCAGCCTGATCGCTTGTGCGCTTGCCCACCTGAACATTGATGAGAACAAATTGCCTTTATCAAGGTGTATACATGGGTCTCTTGAAGGGTTCTTAGATAAAGATCAAGATTCTAAGCAAACTGCTGACCGTGAGGCTTCCCGTTTCGCGAGTGAGAGTACAAATAGGCTGGAAATACCCCCTCCGGAGGTCCTTGTTACTTTTGGGTCACTAAAATCAATTGGAAAACCCAAATACTCTATCGTGTCCCTGTATGCAGATGATTTCCGTGACCTCAGAAGACGCTGTTGCTCATCAGAGCTTGATTATATAGCTTCACTAAGTCGCTGTAAGCCGTGGGATGCTAAGGGTGGTAAGAGCAAATCTGTGTTTGCTAAGACTTTGGATGATAGGTTCATCGTAAAAGAGATCAAGAAGACAGAGTACGAATCATTTGTGACATTTGCTCCGGAGTATTTCAAATACATGAAGGACTCTTATGATCTAGGCAACCAAACTTGTCTTGCCAAAGTTCTCGGGATCCATCAGGTAATGTCTCTACAATCAGCTTTTGATCATTCGACCATTAGAATTTTTCTTAGCTAATTATCAAATGAATAGGGCTTAGTTTGAAGGATCTTTGATTGCCATTTTCAGGTAACTGTAAGGCAGCCAAAGGGTGGAGGGAAAGAGATACGACACGACCTGATGGTCATGGAGAATCTTAGTTTTGGCAGGAAAATAACTCGCCAGTACGATCTCAAAGGCGCTCTACATGCTCGGTTTACAACCACTTCTGCTAATGGCGCAGATGATGTTCTATTGGATCAGAACTTTGTCAACGACATGAACAAATC
The DNA here is from genome assembly GCF_030686135.1 of Camelina sativa. Lineage (NCBI taxonomy): Eukaryota > Viridiplantae > Streptophyta > Magnoliopsida > Brassicales > Brassicaceae > Camelina > Camelina sativa. The sequence continues at coordinate 17,720,970 of NC_141893.1, forward strand.
CCCGCTTTACGTTAGCAAAACATCAAAACAAAATCTCCAAAGAGCGGTTTATAACGACACCAGCTTCCTAACGGTGAGTTTTTTTTTGTTTCATCTCTCTTTCTCTATCGGTATACTATGAAAAATATGTTCATTTAGTCAATTTCTATTGTGTAAACAAATCGCAGAGCATAAACGTTATGGACTACTCGTTGCTAGTTGGAGTTGATGATGAGAATCATGAGCTAGTGTGTGGAATCATCGATTATCTAAGACAATACACATGGGACAAGCAACTAGAGACGTGGGTGAAATCGTCTTTGGTGGTGCCAAAGAATGTACAGCCGACAGTGATCAGCCCGATTGATTACAAGACGAGGTTCAGGAAATTCATGAAGACGTATTTCTTATGCGTCCCTGACCAGTGGTGCGACCAAGGAGACTCTTGAGGACAAGAAGCATATGATTTATAGTTTGGGGACAGATGATATTTGATTATACCCGGTCTAAATCGCCCATCCATATGATGACCCAAAAAAAAAAAAAAAACTATTATGATTCTTTTATTTGATTATAGCTTCACTTGTGTATATAGAGACAAGTCCAGTTTTTATTTACCCCGTCATTGTGCAGTTTTTTAGCAAGTTTATGGGGTAGATTTAGCGATTGGATTGTCTCTGCCTTTGTTTTTATCCATTTCATTGAAAGGCAGATTCAAGCAGGTGAAGTTTGTACCTAAAAAAAAAAGTCAGTTTGTGGCATATGAAAGTGTTGTTTTTGTATTAAAATGAAGAAAAAAAAAAGTGATTATTGTTACATTTGTTTGTCAAAGCATTTAGTGTTTGGTAACCCCAAGTCACTAGCCTAACCGCTACAACTTTCAATCGGTAAACGATCACTTGATCCAAGTAATTCAGACATATGAATCTAAAGCAAAATCAATCAGTTTAGTCGAACAATTCAATATCATGATCATTAGATCCAACCGCATGAACAACAAATCCGTCTGACCATCCGTTGTGCCTTCTAATATAACTTACATTCTAATATAACTGGGTAAGTTAAACTCGCCCATCAAAATCTTTAATCCATGTAGGTTCGGATCCGGTAGGATTGGGTTACCCATTTTGATCTCCCACAGTTCTGAGTCTTTGTATATTCTGGTGTGGAGAAAAGTATAAGTGCCACTCAAAAGTGATATCCACATTAGTTGAAATTTTAAACATACTTAGGATTGGAATCATATCAGCTTGAAACTTCTCACATATGTTAAAAGTTACGGAAATAAACTTAACAGAAAGACAAACACATTGTATACATACGTTTGTCAGTTTGTAGATTTTTTTTTGGTAGGGCAAAGGGAGACAAAACCTCCCTAAATTATTAAAAGTAAAAAAATTACAAACAAACCCATCTGGCAATGGCATCCCCTAGAGCATCCTCCATCAAGACAAAAAAAAGATCCTCCGGCAAGTATTAAACAATTGTAAGCCTGATGGACGAGTGAAAGCATAGTTTGCTAACCCGTCTGCAAAACGATTAGCCTCATTATACACATGTGTAACCCGGACTAACCAGTCCTTTGAAAGAAAGCCATAGCACAAACGTACTAGGAAGGACAAGGGATGAAAATCCATAATCCCTGTCTTGAGAAACCCAACAACCAACTCCGAATCTACCTCCAGCTTCACATAAGTTATTTGCCTCTTCCACGCAAGATAGAGTCCATAGTACACTCCCATAACTCCGCCAACGGCCGAACAATAGCCTATATTCAGCGCAAACCCATGGATTCACTGCTCCTCACTATCCCGAATAACTCCTCCACCCGCAGCAGAGCCAGGATTTCCCCGAGAGGCACCATCCGTTTCAGTTTAAACCAGTACTCTAGAGACGGAACCCATGCAATCTGTCTCTCCACTCTTACCGCTTCGTTTGACGTCCCTTGGCAAGCTAAGTTTGCAAGGTAAACCTCCTTCTCCATATCCTTCACAAACTGAACCATGTCTCTACATTTTCCCAACACACCGAAAACATTTCCACATCTCCACTTCCACCCCCACCACACACCCATACCAAACAGGATAGCCCAAGGGACACCAAACCGGACTGACATATCCCCTAAGTTGCCTGACACCCATTCTAACAGAGTTTGACCAAAAAACTGGCCCCTACGCTCCGGACTGACAATGCGGCTCCAAAGCTCCGACATCGCTGGACAATCTCTCAAAATATGGATAATAGTTTCGATCCCTCCTTTACACACCTGAATCACACAAGTACCTCCGATGTCTCTCTGCGTTGAGGTCGGCGATGCAGCTTGCGTACTTACAATCTCCAGATCCTCCGCAAGGTCTTATCCCCACCTTGACATTGTAACCGTCGACGAGGCTCATGTCGTAGAAATCTTTGCTGCCATCGCCAACGAGGGTGAATTCAGAAAGAGTGACTGGAGAAACTCCGCCGCCGTTACATTTTAGACCGCCGCAATCTCCGGTGACGCATCTACCCTTTCCGGAGGCGTCAAACTTGCATCCCGTACGAGCCCAGAACCGACCTGACCATCCCGCAGAAGCCAAGAGCTTTTTGGAAGCCGCCACCGCCGAGAGTTCCGGCCCAGACGGTGTCAGGGCAATTGTTCTTTAGAGTGAAGATGGTGCCGCCACTCGGCCCACCCTGAAGATCAATGCTGCCGCCACTCGGCCCACTCGGAAAATCAATGCTGCCTGTAGTTTTATGTCGCAAAACTAAAATATCAGAGGAGACTTCTTTTTTTTTTGGTTTTAATGTAAAGATTCAAAAGGAAACTTATAAAACAGAGGAGAAATGAAGAATGTGGCACCAGGGTCTACACCAAGCTGTTTACAATAGTCTTTATAATACTCAACCCTTGCCATGACCGCACTTTGATTCCCACTGCTCCACTCCAGACTATTGATGGCTTTAATGGTGGCTCCAAATCCTTGGTCCAGTACGAGCCTTACGCTGTTCATCCAAAACCACAGACTTGTCCTGAAAGCCACAGTTGGGTTGCTACCCACTAGCTCAGGCTTGCGTAAGAGGTCAAGTCCGAGACTCTGGCCACATGATCCGTAGTTGTAATTCCATGATAATTGCATCGGACCACGACCATAGTATTTCTTTCCATGTGCACATGGATATTTGCATGTTGCCCTCGTCGCAGTAGTCAAATGAACTTCCGTTAACCTCCTCTATGTTGCAGAAATCTAAATGTGGAAAGTTTTATGAAACTAATTATTGGTGGTTGAGATTACTATTTGATTTAAAAAGCAAAAACAGGAATTTATATTTCAAAACTATAGAAATCTATTTTTTTAATACCTAGACATTATTAGTAGTTTGTGTGAAATAACCGTAGTCTAAATCTTTAGATATATTTCAAGAATTTACCACTCAATAATTTACTAATTAAATTCTATACCTAGCCGATTACGGATCAGAGTAAAGTTTTGATTGTTTGAGGACAAAAAAAAAAGAAAGGACTAGTTCTAACGTACGTTGGGTCTCGTAGGTGAAATGAGCAAACATGGTATACAGACATATTGAACTCCAAATTAGTATGAGCGGCCTCAAGGAAAGAGTCACGGGTGTAAAATTTCTTCCCGGCGCAGCCATTACTTGCTTGGCTAATAATTCCGTTAAAGAATTTTTGTGTCACAATACTGTCAACCGGCTCAACCGGCTCAGTATATTTCGGCAAGGACCTGATATGCAACCGGAGCCACAATAATCTTCGGTGACTCCGCAATACCCAAACTTACTGCAGCAGAGGATTGGGGAACAGCCGCAGTACTGCGACTTGGCAGTTTCAGAGTATAAACCAAAGATAAAGATGAGAAAAACTGAGGATATTTGTTTGAGAGCCATTCCGTTTTGGGAGATGTTTTGTTAGTTTTCTCATTTCTTTGGGATAGAGTGGCCAGTCATTCGGAAGAAAATGTTTTATATACTTATTGATTATTCATCAATTTATTATATGGTCTATTTATTCAATTTTCTTGTTCTCGTATCATTTCTGAACAATAAATATTATGAACGAAGAGAGGCGATAATCAATAACCGTTTTGTTAAAGCAATCACCCGCAGTTCTGCATCTTCGGCTGATGCTGGCCTCTCCGGCGTCGGTTGGGTTTCTTCCTTCTTCCCTGTTTCTTTTCTGATATTGTTGTTTAGGTTTTTATTCTAGAACACTTACCGATGATGATGAAATTGTTTTTCTCATCACGCCAAAGGGGTATCTCACTGTTTCCCGGTGGATCTCTGATGGTTTCTTTTGGTTGTTCACTTTTTCTCTATTGGTTCCTGTCCTCACGATATATGTTTCGTCACCGGTGGATTCGAATCAACCGTTGTGTTTCCATGTCCGGCGATTTCGCCGAGAGTTTTCTGGTCTGGTTGGTCGTGCCTTTGTTCATACTAACACATGATGTTAGTTATGCGATTCTTCCCGGGCGTCAGTATGTTCTTCTGTGGGCGTACCGAAGACTAACACAAATCCCTTCGGATTTGATATGTAACCATCGACCGGCACGTAAACCACCATGGAAGCAATATGTTGAAGAGGAGTTGGAGGCCAATAGAAGGAGAATCAGAAGATGGTTTATACCATATCAACAAAAATGGGTTTCAAGTGCAACCAAGATCAATGACATTTCTTTCTACATGAGAGTTTCGACTAATTGGAAGGTTTTGCGATGTAACAGATGGATCGCTGCCTATAATTTTCGAATGCATTATCGGTATTTCATCAATAAAAAAAGGATGAATCCCAAGCTAGAAAGTCACACCAAATTGCCGGAAAAGACGAATACGATTAAGTTTTTGACTAGGAATGCGGAGCGTAATTTGCTTTATCGTTTCTTCGTTACACAATCCATTGGTTGTATCTGTAATCTCATTGATAATATTGTATGCTCTTATTCATATCAATAAAGTTTTTAAGATGTTATATATATATATATATATTATGAATGATCAAACTCAAAAGAAAAAAAAAACAAAAAAAAACCGATTTGCATTTTTTTTAAAAACCTAAAATAAGTATAATCAACGATATGGATCAATCTTTTGGGAATTTTGTTGTTAAACAAATTGAAAGTTCAAATTTTATTTTTTTCAAGGGAAAAAAACCGAGTCCATGAATATTTTGGAGTTCAGCAAACGAGGAAGTTCCTTTCCAAGTAATCCGTCAACTCAAATAATTTTTTTTTGTTCTAACTTCTAACCCATTCGTTACGTAAGTAGGGAAATTTTCGTTTAATACGGTCAAGTAGACATTTTGTTTAAATAAGAATGGTCAGAAATAAATTGATAGATGGGCTATGTATGTACATATGATTTTTGTGGTTGTAATTGTAAGGAACCGAGAAATTCTTTAAACGTTTTCTTTACTTTTCTGAAAATATCTGCGGATTTGAAAAAAAATAAGATGAGACATTTTGATTTCAACAAGTGTTTTCTTATAAATCAAATAAAATGCTCCGTCTTTTTAAAAAAAAATAGAATGTTAATAGTGAAATTTCTTGTATCCTTTAGTAGTGAAAATTTTTATTTTATATTTGTCGCATAATTAATCCTCTCCATAAAGGGAATATCATCATCTTCGTTTATGATAACATTTTCGATCTGATTGAAATCCTCGGTACGGTGACTTCTTCTTCGATGATTCACCTTAACCAATGCTACCGTGGTGGCTGGTGATGAGATTCCCAAGTCAATGTAGCCTCTGCTCCCAGTGATATCGTATAAACATCCCAAACTGCACCAGTTGTCAAACAAAAGAGTTGGTATTTACCATTTTGAACTTCCACTTTGTACAACTGTTTTTTGATTGGAGATATAATTTAATTTTTGTATTCTGAACCCGGGAATCCCAAAGGCCATAACAATGATGGTAAACAAAAACCAAAAATAAAAGACAAAAGAGACAACAATTCTTCTTCTGGATTTGGTTGTATGATTCAGATACATTGACATCGAAGAGGAACAGAAGCACCTGCTGGTTTTCTTCTTTCCCTAGTCACTGCTTCCTTCACCATTGGCACCTTCTGCTGAACCTTCTTCCATATGTGATTCACCGCACCATCGGGTTCAATCGGTCCAATCCCATTGGCCTGACCATTATCATAAACAAACACTGTCTGAACCTTTGCCATTCTACTTCTGAATGCTTCCTTCTCTCTCTCAGAGAACCTTCTGAGGTGATTAGCCAACCATTTAGGTGTTAATGCATCACTTACAGAGACAAAGACTGAGAATTCTGAGTAATCGATCATTCCCTCGAATGGGAGCTCTATGGTATCACTGACAATCACAGGGATGCAGAGGCTTTGAATGGCGTCAAAGAGACGGCATGAAGTGGGAGTGTCACCGGCTGGATGCAAGCAGAACTCTGAGTTTCTCATTCCTCTTATCGATTGTTCCCTCCCCGTTGCATTAGGAAAACCTTCTTCCATGACAACGCCTTGTTCATTGACCAGCAAGTCCCATAGCTTTTCTCTAATTAACCCTCCCTGTCAAGTTAAAATTACTTTAGAGATCTTGACACAAAAAAACTTGACACAGAACAGACCATTGGCTATGAAGACATAAGACTAATCTATTCAAATAAGGCCAATGTCTATGTTTGAATATACATGTGAAATGTATTATAAACACAAACGTGACTGTTTACAACAAGTCCTTCCAAGATTGAGCAGCACTAAAATTTCCAAAACAACAATACATTTACGCTAGCCATAAACTCACCACTCACAACAGCCTCTGCATCAAGCAATGTAATGACTCAAACTAAAGAAGCGAGTTTCGTCAGAGTGATTACCCGATGTCTGTGTTTAGCGCCTTTGAAATAAAGAAGGCTGTGACGTCTCTGGTTCTGAGACAAATCTAGTCTAGGAAGTAGATGCGTGTATGGAACAATCACATCCTTAATGACAGAGACTTGAGTATGCTCTATCCTCTCAGGCAAGCTAGTCCCGTTGGATGATTTAGAATCTTGCCTGAACCAGCCTCCAAAATCCACCACTAGAAGAATCGACAAAGCAATCTCCTCACGAAAATGCCACATTGCAACTGGGTCTGCCAAATAACGCTTCAACATTTTAACTTAACCTGACACACCATCCACACATATAACTTACATAAGCTTCTACACCAAATCTATAGACACACCACACCCACATGACAAAATCTATACTTATACGATCCAGATCTGTAAAACTGAGTCCAAACAAGTTCCAAAGATATAAAGAGAGAAACTTTATGTACCAGTTAAAACAAAAACGTGATCACGACCATTGGAGCGTTTCCAAGCTTCAGTGCTCTTGACAAAATCAAGAATTTGTCTCTGTCTCTGGTAATCTTCGTTTCCAGACTTCTTCCTAAACGAACCTTTACCATTTCCAAGCTCCATCTCAGCACTCAACGTAGCAAAGAAGGGCACGAACACTACATCAGCGTCAGATTCACTAAAAACCCTTTTAGCAAAAGATCCAATTCGTTTATCCGGTGGGGTTTCAAGGTCTCCCATGATCCAATACTCGGCGCTGTACTGCTTAATCAGTGGGTTCTCCGGGTACGGTGGGTATGTATCGGTTTTGGGTAAATGGGTTTTACGGGTCGGGTGATCCGGGTCGGTGGATATACGTGAATCTGGAGAAGAAGAGGACCAGTAGTTCTCGAGAAGGCCATAGTTTAGGGATCTCGGAAGCTCAGCTACAAAGACTTTGATGCCGTTTTGGAGAGTAATGTGTGAAATTCTCGGATTTGGGTTGGAGATCAAGGAATTGGAGAAGAAGAAGAGAAGCGAGACGACGAAGAGGAGAGAGAAAGAGAGGAATAAGTAAGGAATTGAACAGAGAGGTCTAGTGGACGCCATTGATGTGATCTTAGGAACCATCGTTGCTTAAGATGAAAGATCTCGCTGCTTTTTTGATTCAGGTAATTCTTGTATTGATCGGAGGCGTTTTTGATTCTTGAATTCTTGTCCTTTTTATTGTTGATGTTATCCCGGAAAAGGACCATCTTATTATACCTGTACATCCTCCAAAACTAAACGACAGCGTTTTACCATGTAATCTCGCTGCTTTTTTGATTCAGGGGAGATTGGTTTCGTTCTTGTATTGATCTGAGGCGTTTTGGATTCTAGCGTTTTGATATCGCGCGATTCTTGAATTCTTGTGTTTTTATTGTTTTTTTTTTCTCGGCAACAAACATTTTACTAGAACTAGTAATTTACATCCATGATATTACACAACTTGACTTACTGGCTTACTTTGCTAGCTTATCAACAGTTACATTTGTAGGAGCTAGAAATTTTGCCAGATAAGAGGTATTGATTATGAGAACAACAAGTAAACGTTAAGGGAAGAATGGAGGGGAGACCGAAATCTCTTTCCTTAACTCTTTGAAACCCCCGCAGTGCGACAAGATTTAAGGTTACAAGAGTTCCAGGATACAACACATTCACAACCGGGTTTGCTAATCACTCAAACACACCGGCTCTATACGAACTACACTCTACGATACTCTCGAAGACACTTACTTTGTGGGAGAGAGATTGCTGGATGTTTTGTGCTTTTGCTGTGTGTGAGAACAAGCGATTGATTTCGTCAATTCACTATCTTGCAAGAGAAGAACTCGATGAGTATATATAGAGGATTTAGATGACTTGGGTACGAAATTGATTCTCCACAACTTTACTAAGTTCATCGCAAATCTAGGAGGTGGACGACGTGAAGAAGCCACGATCTCTCAATGAAATCCAACTCTCCACTTGATCACGAAATCAAAGAGACCGAGTCTCAGGGAGATGTGAAACAGAGTTTTGACTCTATTCAATCTGACCCACTCCTCTTGGAGCTCCAACTTGAGCAAGGCCAAACCATTAAGGCCTAATTTCTCATTCACACAATCCAATTTTATTAAGCCCACTAAGCTTAAAAAATTGAGATCCAACAATCCCCCACATGAATAGAAATTACAAACTAAACATAGGAAGACTAAAAGAAAACTTTTACTAACTAGACTTGACTAGACTAGACACCACTTAGACTAGACACCACTTAGACTAAACTAGACAGACGTTCGAGAGTATGCGAAAATGTTATTGTATCTGAAAAGTAGCATTTTTCAGCTTTGAACCCATCATTTTTAATATCTGTCGGATTTACTTGGCCGGGAGGTGAACATTATGTCTTGAACCACCCAGATTTTAATGTAAACGTAGACAACAGGTATCGCGCAACAACACTTTCTCGTAGAGATTTAGTTCTCTATTGTGTCCATTTTGGCCTTGGACATTCCTGGGTTCATGAGTGAACTTGGAGAATATAGCCTCTCTTTCATTCTCCTAGAAATGGTCCTATTTCACACTCACTAGGTGATCTCCCATCAGTTTTGTTTTTAGAAGCATCCTGTAATACTCCACGAATATCTCAAAACTATGGTATGTCATTAAAAGCTAACGCTTAACCTCAACTCTTACAGGTTACACTGTTTATTTTTATTTTTAGGAACTGGGTATAGACATAGTCTTACAGTGTTCAACTCTAACTCAACTTGATTTAGTTGTCCCTTTTGAACCTAGATCTTGGGATCTCTAATCACATAGGTTGGGTTTCCACCAAGCGGAATATATATTTCTAGACTATCCATTCCTCTTGATAATCCTATGATTTAATCATTTATTCAGTGTCCAAAAAATAGCTAATTGCTATAATAGTGTACACATAATAGTGACACTGATTTTTCCTACTTAAGGATATCATCCACAAAGTTCAAAAAATTCACATAGCTTCTTGAGCTTTATCCAAAATAATGAATTTTCTAATAACTTTATGTGGTATCATGTTGAAATTATTATTTGTGGTAAGCAATGCTTCCCCCCACATTTTATAGACTAACCCTTCAACATTTCATATTTATCCTTTTCTACATAAATAAAAAATATTTTGTACAATCATTAAAGAGAGTTACAAAATTAAATCACACCAATTTATGTGAATTATTCAATATACACACACACACATATATATATATATATATATATATATATATATATATATATATTCCATTTTCTCATGTTGGTGATGGCGTTCTTGGTGAGTCATGCTGTGACGTAAATCTCATGCAAGTCTCACGTTAATCTTTACTCACTTTGCATTTTTGAGTTAAAAAACATTCATGCCAAAGTCAAAAGGCTTCACCAAATGAAAACTAAACTGAAATTTTCATTATTAAGAAAAGAGAAACCAACTACAACTTATTCTTCTCTTTCGAGACTACGACTTATTCTTCTTCGAGGTGGAAAGCCTCGGTTACATCATTGTTGTAGACACTTTAAATAACCCATCACAAACAAATCCATTATTATCCATGCTACACCACGTCCACATTTTTCTCGATGCGGATTAGTGATTCAACTCGCAGTTTGACAATCAAGTCTTTGAGGAAAATAACATTTTTCTTATGAAATAGATAATTTTTGAAATCCAACCAACTTGGAGGGAGTTTTTCAATGAGATGATTGACCATTAGACTTTCACTAATCAACATCCCCGCAGAATCTATCTCGTAATTGCAGCGCTTCCACTTGTTCCATGATAGGTTTTGAATCAACCATTTTAAAATCAAAAAAGTTCGCCGTTGCATATTTTAGCAGGTCTGCATCCTCGACCTTATACCTTTTCTCTAAAGCATCCCAAAGGTCTTTAGAAGTTTTGACTGTATTGTATACAACGTACAATGGGTCTGTCAAGCAGCCCAGAATCCAACTCTTGCATAGAAAATCTGCATGGCTCCACGTATTCACGCTGGCGAGGTAGAGCGGATCCTTATTCTCCCGTGAGAGGACTGGTGCATCCTCTTTCACATACTTATTTAGGTTCAACATGGTCAGAAGGATACACATTTTCTGTTGCCATGCCTTAAACCCGTTCCCACCAAACTTTTCTGGTATACATCCTACGCTTATAGCACAAGTAGTCATCTGTTCAGGGACTGCAGCTCGTATTGGCTCAAGTACCGCTACTTTCACCGGAGGAAGAGTACAAAACTGGATTTCAGTCCCAGTCCCATTGATGGTGGTCTCGGTGACCTCATTAACGTTGGACACGTTCAAATCTTCACTAACCATGTCTGAAACACAAACACAAAGCTTTGTTCAGAACAGTATATCAAGTCGTGAAATGACTATGATAATCAAGTGAATAAATCAACAACACTCGATTCCTTAAAAATTGCAATTAAACACAAGAGAAACAAGAACGTAGGTTTCGCAAAACCAAACTGGTTCACGTTAAACTATTTTAAGTTGCAAAATAAATAACAAGCTTGTGTGCTAAACACGTAGTCAAACCACTTTGGATATTTTAATTATCGCACAACCAAAATGCAGTTCTCGTTAAACTCTCAAAAGCAAGAGACAATAAATCTCTTAAACTTTTAATTTGCAGAAACTTAACAAACCAAGACACTATGTCGATTTAGGAGTTTTTAATTTGCAAATAAATCCACTGCAATTTATGAATCGCAACTCAAAAGCAAACTGCAGGTTTTGAATAACACAACAATTGGTTTCAAAATAGCTTTTAGAATCGCAATTCTCAATAGCAAATAAATCAAATGCAAGCAGCAGGTTTTACAAGCCAGAAATCTAAACCAATTGCATCTTTTAACTCAGCCTTAAAATCACAATCTTGCGCTGAGTTATAATCAACACACACTCTATTTTTCCTTTCGCAAAAGAACAGAACAGGTCCGAGGCTCTCAAGCTCTCGTTATGGTTTTTACCCAATCGCAATTGTGAATACACACAAAATTGTGAATACACACAAAACCTTTCCTTAAACGTTTATGAAATCTCAAATCAATCTGTTAGATGTTTATAGAACAACAACAGATTCAAAGAGTTAAGAATGTAGGAGCTAGAAATTTGCCACACTACGTAAGAGGTATTGATTATGAGAACAACAAGTAAACGTTAAGGGAAGAATGGAGGCGAGACCGAAATCTCTTTCCTTAACTCTTTGAAACCCCTGCAGTGCGACGGGATTTAAGGTTACAAGAGTCCCAGGATACAACACATTCATAACCGGGTTTGCTAATCACTCAAACACACCGGCTCTATACGAACTACACTCTACGATACTCTCGAAGACACTTACTTTGTGGGAGTTGTGGGAGAGAGATTGCTGGATGTTTTGTGCTTTTGCTGTGTGTGAGAACAAGCGATTGATTTCGTCAATTCACTATCTTGCAAGAGAAGAACTCGATGAGTATATATAGAGGACTTGGATGACTTGGGTTTGAAATTGATTCTCCACAACTTTACTAAGTTCATCGCAAAACTAGGAGGTGGACGACGTGAAGAAGCGACGATCTCTCAATGAAATCCAACTCTCCACTTGATCACGAAATCAGAGTCTCAGGGAGACGTGAAACAGAGTTTTGACTCTATTCAATCTTGACCCATTCCTCTTGTATAAACTTAATTTGTTTTGTTTTTTTCCTGTTTTTAATTTTGATTTTTTAAAAAATAAAAATTTAAACTAATACGGGTAATATTGGTATATTGATTAACCGCTTATTGATCCTCTAGAGAGGGTGATAAAAAGAAGGGTAATTGACAAAACTAGCACCATTTTAAGTTTTTTTCCCACAATTAGCACATGTTTTCAAATGTTTCAAAACTAGCACAAATTTATATATCCTCAATTTTGAAAAAAAAACCTAAATCATTAATAAAATTAAAGTTTATTTCGTTTCTTTTCAGCCTCCACAAACACGATTCATCCCGTACCCAGATCTCAATCTGAACACCACCTACGAATCCATCACTCGACTCGAAGAGCGACACAAAATATATATAATGTGTTCTGTTTGCAACTTGTTCAAATCATTGTTTCCATGGAATCTGTTCATGTTACCGTATCTTATCTTTGGCCTTGTCCAGATCAAAGGCGTACGACCTCTCTCTCTCTCTCTCTTGATCATTGTCCCATGTTCCCCTGAACATCTTCCTCCTCCTTTGAATCTTGTTCATTTTTGTTCGTTACTTCACCATCTTTACTTGATTCACTGTTTGTTTTACTCGATTAACATGTTGAACTCACTTAGGTTTTTTCTGATGTCTCTTCTCTCGGTTCTCTGATTTCAGGAACGATTATATGAAATTCAGGAAGGATTGTATGAAATTCGGGAAGGATTGTATGAAATTTGGAAAGAATTCTACGAAATTCAGAAAGGATTTTCTTGAACTTCATGATGACTTTCATAAAAAAGTGTAGATTTCCAAACATCATAATGTTCACAAAAATGAAATCATTACCGCTCACTAATGGAGCAATCTATAATATTTGACACATTGAAGCAACCACACACAAAAATAGAGATTTAGAAACACAATTATTCAAATTTAGGAAAGTTACAATAATATTCAAGAAGGACACTTTGAAATTCAGGATGCTCTTCATAAAAATAATGGTTGAAATATTATATGAAGATTACATTTTAATGTGATGATGCATAAATCTATTAAATGATTGAAAACAATTAAGTGCATACAATTCATCATATTGGAGTAATTTGTGATACATTAAGGCACCACATGAATAGAAGATTCAAAAATTCATTTCTTTGAATTTAGAAAGAATTTCATAATGTTTAGGAAACATTACATAATGTTTAGGAATGCGTTCTTGAATTTTAGGAAGCTATTCCGAAATATATAAAAATCTCAAAACGGGGATAACTAGAACCAGAAGATCCTCCACCACCACCACCATACTTTGCCTCATCAACAATACTAAGCTCCTCTGTAACTGATGAACTACAAACCGAAGAAGTTGAAGACATCAAAATCAATGACAACAACAAACTTTCTTACTTTTTACCAACTACTTTGTTCCCAATGACATTATAACGAACACTTGGTATGCAACAACTGTGGTGTTGATATCTGCTGACTTCGCATAACACCCATCCACTTTTGGACATGCGATTCATCAAAAAATAAACATTGTTAGAAATTTCAAAACCAAAGATAATCCATTAAACAATACTCTCAAGTTCTCATTCAATATGTCAAAACTGAATCAAAGTGACAAGAAGAGCTGAACAACTATACTCTCACTCTAACTCACTCACTCACCTGTTGCTTTTTTGAATGATACGTTTCTGCTTGATGATAAGTGCAAATCCATAAGCGTAAGGCACATGAACTGTTGTATTTGAGTCCATCTTTCACAATCTAAAATTTTTAAACACAAAAACTTGAAGCTACAAAGACAATCAAGAAACTTTTGCTTAAGTCTAAACACATACAGATCGGAACTGAGCTGCTTAAAACTCACCTTAAGCACCAATTCTATACCATCGGAGATAAAACCAAACCAACTACCACTCTTGTGCACGCCGGTGGGATCAGGAGATACGATGGAATCAGCACCAACAACGGCGGCGTCGACAATTGTATAAAGAAACCGCTCTGGTGAGCATCGTTCCGATGTCTACCGACGAATCCAAGCCATAGAAAAGAGGAATTGTATCTCGATATGTGCAATTAATGAATACATCGCCTCAGAGCTTCAGAATGTTAATGGCGGAAGCACCCACTGATATCTTGGATCCATGGAGATGGAAGAAATGTAGACTCCAGTGACAACGAACGGCGGAGATGGTCTTCGGTGATGAGAACAAAGCGAAGACGAGAGAGTTCGAAAATATTGATATTTTATAGTTTTTTAAAAATTAAAAATATTTAATTATATTAAATTTGTGATAAATGTGGAATATTTGAGAGTAGGTGCTAACTTTGGAAGATAAACATAGATTAGTGCTATTGAGGGGTATTTCTCTAAAGAGAACTAATTATTTACCTTTCCCACCAAAGCAATTTATAGAGTCTGGATGAGATCTTCCCTAAACTGAAACTGATTACTGCGCTGCATGTCAACTGAAGTTTACAAAAGGTCATTTTATTGTTTAGTTTACTTAAAAGTAATACATGATTACTAGACCAAACAAACATGTTCATTTTATATCAAGCTCTATTTGCCGTTATGAGAATAATTACAATCATACGTTTCCATGACTTAGAAATGAAGCAGAGATGCACGGTGGAGCTGGTTCTTAGCTCCTCCATTTCCAAAAGCCTCCCAATTTTTAGGCATGGTATGATCTATGGATTTAGGTTGACATCAAGGCTTACTTGGTTACGAAAACATCAACATTTTTGTTGATGCAGACGATAAACCAACTCTCACCAAAATGCATTATGTAATATTACCGAGATTGACAAAAAAAAAGAGAGAAGAAGGCAATCGGTTAGGACAAAGTAAAAAAAATAAAAATTATTGAGGAATTCGATTAATAAGATATACTTTTTAAGATCTATGTCTTCTAACTAAGAAAATGATTTAGTTTTCATGGTATGATCTATGTTTCCTCCAATTTTGTTTTACAGACACTTTTAGATAACATTAAGATAAAGACGTTAGAGATATGGCTGCGCAAGGTGATGTTAGGGTTTTGGGTCCGAATGAGCAAGATGCAATGATGATAGATGTGGGCGGACGGGATTGTCCTTCGAAGAATCCTCCGGATAGATCTCGATTGTGGGTGCAGAAATTGATAGGGAGTAATGCAGGGGGATACCAGTGCCAGAGGAGATCTTGGATGATGTGTTTGTCAAGGACATAGTGCAGTTAACATTTCTAGATGTGGAGGATGGAGAACCGGTTGTGACGATTGGGAAAGAAGTTTTGGAGGTGATTCATGGATTATGGAAGAAGTGCATGATTGTTAAAGTGTTGGGGAGGCATGTTTCTTTACCTATATTGAGTAGGAAGTTACGGGAGATATGGAAGCCGCAGGGAGAGATGTATGTCCTAGATCTCCCGCGGCAGTTCTTTATGGTTCACTTTGAACTAGAGGAAGAAAACATGGCGGCGTTAACTGGTGGTCCATGGAAAGTGTTTGGGAATTACCTTATGGTGCAAGCATGGTTACTGGATTTTGACCCGTTGCGCGATGAGATTGTTACTACGCCGGTATGGGTTCGTTTGTCAAATATTCCGGTGAGTTTTTATCACAATTTGATATTAATAAGAATTGCAAAAGGTCTGGGCAAACCAATTCGGGTGGATTTGAACAACTTTGAACTTTGAGAGAGCTCGATTCGCCAGGGTGTGTGATATATCATGGTTTTTAGAGTCTTTGAATGTGTTTTTAGGTTCTTTGAGAGTCTTTACAGATTTTATAGGATTTTGGCATGAAAGGAGCGAAATGGAGCAATTAGAGGGATTTTGGAGCAATTCATCAAAGGAAGAGAACTTGGAGCCGATCAGAAGTGATGGTGTCGATCGACACCACCCTTGGTGTCGGTCGACACCCTTGTTAGCCGTAAGAAGACCCAAGTTTTGGAAGTTTTACAAATCTACCCCTAAGTTTTCCATATTAGCATCACAAGCCCCTGACGTGTTTTAGGACCCAATATTTATTGTTTTTGGGTTTTAGAAACCCTTAAGTTTTATTTTAGCAGTTTTTATTGTTTGAGAGATATTGAGAGCTTTTGGGAAAGAGATCTGAATTCCTTTGTAGAGAGAAGAATTCCTAAACTCTTTCTTTTACTTTTGATATCTATTGCTTATTATTCAGAAAAGATGTGTTGTTCTTCATCAAACATGTATGAGTAGTTTGCTTGTTAGGTTCAGGGTTTTTCACAGGGATTTTATGATTTATTAGATCTGTTTATTTAGGGTTCATTATCTTTCTGGATCTTCATCATAGGTTGTTCTTCATATTAATCTTTGATTGACTATCTAGAATTAATAACTTAGGAAAATAAATTGATATGAGAATATAATTGATTTTCCTGATAAAACCTTTTGATGAGCAAAATTACTTCTTGCAAAGAGATTTGATTTAGTAATTTTGTGAACAATCTAAACCTGTTTTCAAAGCTGATTTTTAACCTAGAAGTTTACAAAGAGATTTGGATTTTCTGGTTTTAAATTTAGAGAATATTTGCAGTGAAAACTGATTTATTTTACAAAAGAGTTTAGAGGTCTAGATATGATTTTAATTGCTTGAATCCTATTTAATTATTGATTTAATATTTTTTAAATTCCTGAAAAATTCCCTAGACCTAGCTTTTTAATCCCTTGAATTTTCACAAGCTTTTATTTAATATTTTGCATTGTTTATTTTAATTTAAATTAATTTGTTTAGCTTAATTAAAAAACTCTATAATTTATTGTGTAGACTTGAGTCCTAGTGGAATTTGATCCCTAAGTACTACAATGACCTCTTAATTTGAGAGAGTAGCTCTAGGGTAAATTTGAGCATATCAAATTTTGGCACCGTTGCCGTTGGACTCTTTGATCTACTATTAGATTTGAGTTTTTGATTTCGTCTAAATTTTTCTTTTTATTTTTAACTAACCGCTTTTGTTTCTCTTTTTTTGTGTGTTTCAGGTACATGCCTAATAAGCCTAACACAAGGAGCAACAAGACTGATCCTACTATGAAGCTTACAAACTAAGAGTTGGGAAAACTTGAGCGTGAAAACCGAAAAGCAGCCAAATCAGCAAAGATGGTCAATCCAATCATTATGAGATTTGATGAGGCTGGTGTTTTGAGGGATCAAGCGGGCCACTTGCGCAATGAGCAGGGCCAAAAGATTGATGCAGAGGGCAATGTGATTGCTGAAGCTGTTGTTGTCGACGAGCAAGACGATGGTGTCGATCGACGCCATCGGGGTGATCTTGACTAATGATTTCTCTTATTTGGCTAACACTCTAATGATTATTTGTTTATGCTTGATCTCAGAACTGAAGCTTAGAAAGACTATGAGCTGTATCAACAATCCTGAAAGCCCTTATTCAATAGATATCTGATTGATCTAACGTTGTCTCAACTTTTATCAGGATTTTAACTCGACTTAATCTCTTACTTTGGGAGTTGGAATACAGTGGACTAGACTTCTTCTTCAGGCCATACAAGACACTGAACTTCTTCATAAAGTATGTATCCCCTCTCTCTTCCCTTCAGTACTCTAAAAAAAAAAAGAGAAAGATCAGAAAAAAAGAAGAAGGATATAAGTGAGCCGAGGGATGTCGCGTAAACCGAACCAAACCAAACCAAACCAAACCAACCGAACTCAAACCGACCCAAATCAAACCCAATCCTACACTCCAACCATTCGGTTATGTTTCTTCTCAACCCAATGTGTTTCTTAAATTAATTAATAATATTCTTAAAAATATAAACATGTGATCTTATCTATTACCACTTGCATTTTTTTTTTTAACAACAAAAGATCAGCTCATATGAGCCAATTAGAAGGAAAACTGTTTACATACAGAACATTATGCATTATTTCTATTTATTTCAATTTTATATTATTTTAAGTTTTCTAATAAAATTAACTAAATATAAATATAAATGTAATTATATTTAATATTAGGTATTAATTTAGATTTTCTAATTATTTGATTAATTAACTATAATAAAACCATAATCAATTTTATTTTGTTACATTAATTGATTCTTAAACCGAAATAAAACTGAACCAAACTTAAACCAAACCAAACCGAACATAAACCGACCCAAACACAAACCAAACCAAACTAACTTCGGCTGAGTTTGGTTAGAGTTTTAACAAACAGAACCGAACCGAACCCGAACTTAAACCGAAATGCCCACCCCTAAAAATGATACCCTAGAAAATTAGGGAGAAATAAACCCCTTGGAAGTGAGAAAAGGGAGAGGAAAGGAGATGTAAGAAAAATGGGTTGGCCTAAAGAGAGTCCATATGCCATTGATCGATATTCCCTTGGTAAGAATTCACCTTATTTGTGCTTTAATATTGACTAATGAGATGACAAAAGAGATTTCAGAGATTCCAAAGGATTGTGGGGTTTGAGTAAGGAATGTTGATGCTTCTCATTGGTTAAGTATAAAAAGTAAGTTCTTGAGACTGGTAAATGAAGAGTGCGAATAAGAATCTTCAGAAGTTGAGTGATTCCCAGTTTTCAAACCTCTTTCACAGGTTTAAACTTATGTTTTGTTTGAGGGCAAGCAAAGTCTAAGTCTGGAGGAGTTGCTATATCATAGTTTTTGTGGCTTTTAACCATGATATAAGAAGTCTTTTAGAGTCTTTTGATGTGTTTTTAGGTTCTTTGAGAGTCTTTACAGGTTTTATAGGATTTTGACATGAAATGAGCGAAATGGAGCAATTAGAGGGATTTTGGAGCAATTCAGCAAAGGAAGAGAACTTGGAGCCGATCAGAAGTGATGGTATCGATCGACACCACCCTTGGTGTCGGTCGACACCCCTGTTAGCCGCAAGAAGACCCAAGTTTTGGAAGTTTTACAATCTGCCCAAAAGTTTTCCATATTTGCATCACAAGCCCCTGACGTGTTTTAGGACATATATATATATTGTTTTTGGGTTTTAGAAACCCGTAAGTTTTATTCTAGCAGTTTTTATTGTTTGATAGATATTGAGAGCTTCCCTAGACCTAGCTTTTTAATCCCTTGAATTTTCACAAGCTTTTATTTAATATTTTTCATTGTTTATTTTAATTCAAATTAATTTGTTTAGCTTAATTAAAAAACTCTATAATTTATTCTGTAGACTTGAGTCCTTGTGTAATTTGATCCCTAAGTACTACAGTGACCTATTAATTTGAGAGAGTAACTCTAAGGTAAATTTGAGCATATCAGTATGTGGAAGTGAACCTGCAGAAGCCTCTTAAAGGAACGATCATGATTAATGGGGCACGTTACTTCGTGTCCTATGTTCGGGTTGCGGTGTCTATGGACATATGGTTCATGGTTGTCCCAAAATGGCTTTAGAAAAAGAGGTGGTTCCAGTTACAAGGGGTCCGGTTGAGGAGAATCGTACGAGTGATGAAGCCCAGGTGGATGATGGCTTTACGCTGGTACAAAGAGCAAGTCGGCGACCCGACCTGATGGGTCGTAAGACTACGTCGGCGGTCACCGAACCTAGCATTAATTATGGACCGAGTGTTAGGGAGCCGTTAAGGAATACTGATGCTAGAAATATTACGCTATCAAACAGATTTGGTAGCTTCCTTGGAGAGTTACCATTCACGACGGATTCAATTATCTCGGTGGAAAATAAGGAAAATGAGGCTGTTCCAAATCAATGTGAGAAAGGAAAGCGTGATTCATGTGTTGGACCTACTACTAAGGGGGAGGGTTTACCAACGAATAAGGGGCCTACAAGGTTTGAGGCCCAAAGTCGAAAGAATGGACCTACACTAAATGGTGGGATTAACGGATCACGACAGAAGAAGGCCATAAGTCATCGGCCCACGAGGGGATTAATTTTTTGGCCCACCACAAGAAGAATAATCTCGGTCGAGCAAGCGGATAGAATAATCTCGGTTTCACCGGTGGATCGGAAGAGAAGCAGTCACCCCGGGATGTGGAAGCTGATAGTCGGCTATAAGCTGCGGTGGGGGTGGATTCAGACAAGATGGAGATAGTGATGCGGAGTGAATCGTCGGGGGAGGAGACAAATTAAATATATTTATAAATTAGACAAATTAACTTATACACATGACATAAATATTCAAATTTATGAATAAGAATATCAATTATCGTATTTAATAGTTTATCAAACTATCAAATTATAAATGATACATATTTACAAATTGAAAACTTTCAAAAGTTTTAGCTGTTTTTTTTTCAACCAAACATTAAATAAATTAAAAGAGAACTCCAAGATTGGTTGCCCAAACAAGAGGGTAAAGGTTTACAAAAGAAGATTCAGAAACTAAAAGTCTGGAAGACCGAGCAAGACAATCTGCCTTTACGTTTGAGTCTCGTGGGATCCTGGTCAGGGTGAAGGAAGGGTAAGATGATCTGAGCAATGAGAAATCCTCCAACAGGTTCGAAAAAGCGGGCCAATCGTCCGGTAACTGCACCATCGCAACTAGTTCTGCACAGTCCGTCTCAAAGGCTTGACAATCAACTCCAGCCTCCAGCAGTGACTCCATAGCCCAAAAAAAGTTTTAGCTGTTTTATAGAATATTTTATATCATTATAGTTTGTAGATACAACATAACAACTGTTTTATAGATATGAGGTTTAAGAGAAACATACTTTACTATATCAGGTTTAAGAGAAACATACTTTATTATTAATTTATGATATTATTGGTACCATATTTTACATGGAGATTTCAAAAAAATATTATTATTTTATTATTTTATCGAATTTTGTTATTTCTTACACTGTCCCGACTTGGGACTAGAAAAATAAATTAATTAATTTATAGCGTTTATTAATTTATAGAGGTTTTACTGTATATCACTAATTCAATTCTTTTATACGCTTGTGTGAGTAAATATATTTTTAAATAATAGTTCAACTAATTAACAAACCAAAAAGTAAATTAATTATAAGATTAAAAAGAATTCCAACAAAAATGTAAATGGAAAAGAATTAACCAAAAGAGAAGCTATAATTTAATCTTCAATAATAAGGAACGGAAGTAATTTTTCTAATATAAACATAAAGTAACATAGTTAGGGGAGTTACCCGCGAGCATACGTGACCAAATGTTTAAGCCTAACAAACCTAACTTCTAATGTTGTGATTGAGTGCCTCTATATTGATAGCTTAGTATCCAAGTCAAACCTTCATAATTATCTATAGAATATTTACAAAAGATTTTAGTATTTATTTTCCATTTTTTAATAATTTTAAATGGGATACGATTATTTTATTTCTGATTTTTTCTAATTTTGTTTAAAAAATAATAATTCATTTTTTTAAATAAATTATTTATAAAAGTTAAAGAAAAAATATTCTTTAAAATTACTCGTTTTTATTTTCAATATATATATATATTTTTATTTGTTCATTCTCCTAATTATAATTGTCAGTACCTTTTGTCTTATTTAGAGTCTTTGTTGCTCCTTTTGGTGATAGAGTATCCAGCCAGAAAAACATGGTTTTTTCCAGAGAACCCTATGAGATTTTGTCGGAATCACAAAAGATTGTGCCATATCTTCAAATTAATGAATATTTATAGTATATCCTCTCGAGATTTTCAGTTCCTTCTATTCAAATCAAACAGTCATAATTATCTAGAAAAATTTAACATTTTAGAAATAGAAGTTTTCTTGAAACAACTATTTACAATAGATTCTAGTATTTATTTTCCATTTAAAAAATAAATAAATGGGATATGAATATTTGATTTCCTTTTTTTCTAATTTTTGTTTAAAAAAAAAAGAATTAAAAGTGAAACAAATAGTCTCTAGAAGTTTAATATTTTTAAAAACAGGGATATTCTCAAAAAAAAAATGTGCAATATATAATATAAAGGTGGCGGTCGGGGCGTTACAAGTCGTATTAGAGCCGAACCCAGACGAATGTAGAGTCAAATAAGTCTTTAAAAACCTCCCGGACGTAGCAAACCGACCGTCGCATAAGAATGGGCTCACAGGCCTAGTGAGAGGACGTGAGGCCTATTAAGGAAGGTGGGTCTATGGTCTCGATTGGACATGGAGCCCACTAAGAGGTGTCGGTCGGAGCATTACAATAATTTAAGATTTTTTTCTCTTGTTTTTGAGTTATGCAGAATGGTTAGGGTATCTAGTATTTATAATAGTAAATGACCTACAATTTTAGGGTTTTTTTTTTTGTTAAAAGGCATTCAATTTATAAACATATATGCCCAATGGGCTATTTCCGGAATAGGCCCATACAATTATCCCCTTAGGGCCCAGTCCGATTACAACAAACCAAACCAGGTAACAAAGACCAAAATTAACCCGGGTATATCAAACTTAACCGGTAGCTAACCGGTATGAGCCAGAAACCCTAATCTGCAAAGGAGAACCCTAGTGCAGCCGCCTTCCCACGAAGTTGCGGATACTCGTCGGCCCAGGACCACCGGCAAGCCAGGAAGACGGGATTCAAACAGAGAAGGTGACACATGACCATTACCATCCCGCCATCGTAGAGTTGTGAAGAGAAGGAAGAAGAAACCGATCTTACAATCCGGAAGCCATGGTTCAGTCTGATAGAGATAGAGCAGTAGGGAGTAGATCTAAACAGCCATCGACGGTGGCTTAGCCTTGCCTTTCCGGCGGTAGACCTCCCCCGTCAAACCACCAGCCGTGAAAAAACCTCCTGCGTCTCCAGCCGTTCAGATCTAACCGCCGTATCTTTCTCATTCCTCGCCAAGAACTACCTTCTTCTAACCGCAAAGCCACGCCGCCAGTAGAGCTCTTACCGGTATTGTCCTGCGGAAGCTTCTCCTCGCCACAAACCCCCTTGATTTCGATCTGGTGACCTCGCCGGCAGGTGCAATGGACTACGGATGATGCGCCATGGACCAGTAGTTCCTCTTCAACGTCGGAATCGCCGGAGGAACCTTCACTCGGTGCACGGAGTTGTGATCAGAAGAAGAGAAAGGAGGAGAGAGGAGAGAGCCGCGAGTAGAACTCACGCGCCCACCTCTCTTCGTTTAAGGGAAAGTTATATCTTTCCTCTACAATTTTAGGGTTTTGACTAAGACGGTTTATTCTTGACAGATTTTTTTTTATAAAAACCCGTTTATATTTTTTGCCATTTTTTATATGAACTTTGACTTTTAATTCATATATTTTCGTAATTAATTTTTTAATAATTTTTAAAAATTATAAAAAAGGATAAAAAAGTCCAGAATGGATTTTTGTTAATGGCAAAAGAGTACATGTCTGAGAAAGAATGTGGTGCGTTTCTGCAATTCAAATAGAAGAAAAATGTTTGTCCAATTTTTTCAAAAGGGTATTTTTCATTAAGGGTAATAGAGGTAAAATTTTGTGAGGATTAATGTTAGACTTATAAAATTTTAATAACTAAATGAAATTCAAGGAATTGTTAATATAAATAATTTTTTTTATTATAATATTTAAAATCATTTTGTAATCTTATTGGCTGTAATTTATTTTTTATAGTGACAGTATGATCTTATTAAATTTAAGAGGAAAACCAATTATTTTGTATTTAAAATTAAATATTATCGATATATAAACAATTTTGTCTGAAGTTTCAATCCAAATAGTTTTAGACTTTTTAAGAGAAGTTTATCAAACTCTATGTATTTGGTGAGGAAACATAGAAGGAGTGGGAGGAGCTCCACTAGTAAATATTCAAACTCTTTGTAATTCACCAAAGTATCAATGAGATCTCAGTTTCTATAAGCTACACGTATCAAACTTTGTATCAGAGCGAGACGATCCGATGGGAGACGGTAAAGCTTATGAGTTTGTGGACATTAATAATCTGGAGAGTTCGGGTTGAAGAAGTACAAGAGATCTTAAAATTAAAGATTTAATAAACCAAATAAAAACCATATGGCACCTTAGGTAAGGATGAGTCATATTCTTCAACAAGTTCAGATTCTTAAGCACATACACTTTTTTTTTATGTTTGTTTATTCTAACATCTCTATCTTACTGTTTTTTTTGGTAAGGGACGGGACGACTAAAGCCACCCATTATTTATTAAAAAGAATGAAAATTACAAAAGAACTTCTCGCGACTGAGTGTGACCAAGAAGATCAGCCCTAAACAGAGGCTCCACTTCATCTGGAACATAATAAAAAGTATTAAGATCTAATGGTAGTGAAAACGCATAGTTTGCTAATCCATCTGCCAGACAGTTAGCTTTCCTATACACATGTGAAACCCAGACTATCCAGTCCTTTGACATAAAGTCATGGCACAACCGTACCAGGAAAGACAGCGGATGATACCCATTTATCCTTGTCTTCAAAAAACCCACCACCATTTCCAAATCAATCTCCAAGTCCAGCCGACCTGCCTACTGATCCCAAGCCAGACACAGACCATAGTTTACTCCCCACAACTCAGCCATAGGAGCTGAACAGCACCCAATGTTAAGCGCAAAACCACCCCTCCATTCCCCTGTCTCACTCCGCAACACTCCCCCTGCGGTAGCTAAACCTGGGTTACAATGAGAAGCACCATCAGTGTTCACTTTCAACCAACCCGTCTGGCCACACTCACGCTATCATCCTCTCCACCCTTACTGGTCTTTATTGCCCCATCCTAGTTGAATGATTTGCTATGGCCACTTCCTGCGCAAGATCTTTACGAAATCGTACTCGATCCCAACATTTACCCTGTTCACCAAAAATGTTGTCACACCTCCACTTCCAACCCCACCAAACTATCATTGCGAATGTAATAGACCAAGGACAAACTGCCTGAGTCCTACCTGCACCCAAATTATCATACATCCATCCGAACAAACTCTGAGTAAAAAACACAGACCTCTTCTGCATCGGAACCAAGCGCAGACACACACCGTACATAGCCGGACAATCCCGTAGGACATGAAGGATTGTATCAACTATACTCCTACAAACCGTACAAATGCTCGAATCACTCAGATGTCTACGGTGTCATTCAGCATTCACCATTAGCGTCTGATTCCCGACAAGCCAAAGAAAAGTGCGTACCTTTTCTGGTACTTGTACGCCCCATATCCGACTAAAAACGCAGACATAATTGGTCTGGGATCATCATTCTGTATGAGCATTTGATATGCAGAACAAACAGTGAACTTACCATCCGATGTCAGTCCCCATGACAGTCTGTCCTGAGCCCCCGTGAAGTTATCCACAACAACAGACATTAACTCCAGTATCTTATATTCAGGAATATACATAGCAATCCAAGACATATCCCAACCTACTCCCTCTATCCATAAGTCTCTTGCCAACACCACCTCATTCACGGGTAAAACATTATCTAGACCATTTCCTACAAGCGTATCAGCCGACAACCACCTATTAACCCAAAATCTTATAATTCTGCCATCACCAATAACCCAACTATGACCTGGTCCAATTACCTCTCGCAAGCCAGCCCCCACACTCCTCCATGTTGAAGGTGAGTTACTCTTCACTCCAGTCCACGTTGTATCTTGGATATGACCAACTTTATAATTGCTTTTAACCACTCTTGCCCACAGTTTATCCTGGTCATTTATTAATCTCCACCCCATCTTTGCTATAAGTGCCTTATTCATATCCTTGGCAGCTCTAATACCCAAGCCTCCTTCACATTTAGGCAAACAAACCTTATCCCAGGCCACTAAATGTTGTTTACGCTTATCTGGCGTACTACCCCACAAAAATGATCGAGAAACCTTGTCAAAACAAGCTAGTGTAGCTTGTGGAAGGATTATGGTCAAAATGGAGTGTATTGGTATAGACGATAACACAACTTTAGTTAACGTCAGCCGACCTGTGAAGCTAAGAACCTGACTCTTCCACCTAGATAATCTCGATGAAACTCTCTCCAAAATGCTTCCAAATGTATCCTTATACATGCGCTTGTGGAGAATATGCATTCCCAAATACTTCCCCAAATCTCTAGTTGACTTGATTCCACTTTCATCACTTATCAGTTTTTCCAAATCTCTGGAGACATTATTTGAGAAAAGTATTTTCGACTTCTCAAGACTGAATTTCTGACCAGAAGCTATACAAAACTTCTCCAACACACCCCTGATCACTCTTATTTGAGCTACTGATGCTTCCGCGAACAGGATGAGGCTATCAGCAAAACAAATATGAGAAAGCTTTGGTCCTCCTCTAGACAGACTTATCGGTTTCAACTTCTTATCAACCTCAGCCAAATCTATCATGTGACACAACCTCTTCATACACAAGAAAAATAGGTATGGAGATAAGGGATCCCCTTGTCTTAATCCTCGCTGCGGTTTAAAAGAGTCTGTCTTCTCACCGTTCCATAACAAACTCATAGATAGCCCCGAAACGCACTGTAATATCCGACGCACCCAGATTTCTGAAAAGCCTACTATTAACAGGGTGTCCTCTAAGAAATCCCATCTGATCCTATCATATGCCTTTTCAAAATCAAGATTCAACAACATCCATCCTTTTCGGCTCTTCTTCCGCCGCATAGAGTGTATAGCTTCTTGTACCACCACTATGTTATTTGTACTTAATCTCCCGAGAATAAAGCTAGCCTAAGCTGGCCCTATAAGCTTCGACATCAAAGTCTTAAGCCTCTCCACCATGGTCTTGGTAATAGTCTTAAATAAGACATTACACAAGCTAATCGGCCTAAACTAGTTTATCCGATCCGGCTTAACTACTTTAGCAATCAGAACGAGTAAAGCATCATTAGTATACGGTGGTAGATACCCTGTGTCGAAGAACCCTAGCACAAACCTCACCACTGAATCTCCAAAAATATCCCAGCATTTATGATAAAATTTAGGTTGGTAACCGTCTGGTCCAGGAGATTTAAAACTCCCCATGCTCTGAACCGCCTTCTCAATATCCTCAGTTGTGATTGATTTACTCAACCACAAACAATCTTCCTGAGTGAGCCTTGGAAAACCAACGCTTGGCAAACAATCTACTACCGCATCAACATCATTCACAGAGTACAAACGTGTGAAAAATTCAATCGCAAGCTTCTCTAAAACCTGTGGATCAGAAATCCACTTGCCTTCATCATCTTTCAAGCTGTCAATATGATTTCTCCTTCGCCGAATAATCGTGGAAGTATGGAAAAACCTTGAGTTCCTATCTCCCATGTTTATCCATTTCTCTCTTGATTTTTGAAACCAAAACAACTCCTCCTGTTCCAGAACAACATCAAACTCTTTCATGAGTTCAGTCTCCTTAGCAAGAAGCGCATATGTCTGATTAATGTCCAACAAATCCTGAACAGCATTAATCTACCCCATTAGCTGTTCTTTACGCCTCTGAACATCTCCAAAAACCTCCTTATTCCATTTTCTTAAAACTGACCGTAACTCCAAGAGTGCTTAAGGAGTTTTTAGCTAACCATTCCAGGATGTGGACACAAGCTCTTTAAAACTAGAATGTGTGAGCTATGCCGCCTCAAAGCAAAAATTTATTCGTCGGGGATCCAACTTAACCTCTGGCGGAAGTTGCACATACAGAGGCGCATGATCTGAAGCTAGAAAAGGGAGGTGCTTTACTGTTGCTTCCTGCCATTGTAACCTGGTTTGCGCACAACACAACACCCGGTCCAAATGCTTAGCATCAAACCCTCGCCTCCACGTAAACTGATTCCCATGAAACCCCAAATCAATTAAAGATAGATCGTTGATCCGTTCTCTGAAAGCCAACGAATCTGCTGAGAGCCGACCATTCCCACCCGTTCTCTCGTCTACCCGCACTATCGTATTGAAATCTCCCACAATCATCAGCGGACCAGAGATTCCACTAATAACCTCTTTCAACTTAGCCCATAATTCACTTTGGCGACTAACAGTTGGAGCCACATATATCACAACCAGATTAAAAACCTCCAAGCCATTAACAATTTTAACCTGAATAAACTGTTCCGAAGAATCTACTACTTTGACCTCACCAACAACAGACTTCCACAGTAACCACAATCCTCAACTCTGGCCAACTGCATCTATCTGAAACGTGTTCTCAAATCCCAACCCCCGACATATCCAATCTGTCTTACTTCCTCCTGCATGAGTCTCAAACAAGGCCATCAAATCTGTGGGAAAACGCTTCAAAATGTATCTTACCTATCTCCGAAAATTGGGTTTATTTTCCCCCCGACAATTCCATAGCAAGCAATTCATAATGATCCTTTCTATCACGATTAGAACTACCGGGGCACCCAACTATGCAGCAATAATCCCCGTCTCCTCCCCCGACGATTCACTCCACAAAATCTTGAGGTTTTTGGATGATCATGACATCGACATGGATGATCATGAAATATACAGGAATTACGTTTTTGGGTACGAAATCTATGATTTTAGCTCTAATCCATGGAGGGTTCTTGATATCGCTCCCCACTGGGATATAGATTCTTATCAACGCGGTGCGTCTTTGAAGGGAAACACATACTTTATTGCTAAGGACAAAATAATATTTGAAGAGGATGGAGAGATACCAGAGCCGGCAGACTATATACTCTGTTTTGATTTTACAACGGAGAGCTTCGGACAGTCTCTTCCTCTCCCGTTTCAGCATTTTCGTTTCGATGTTGGAGCTCTATCTTCTCTTAGAGACGAGAAACTCGCTGCATTATATCAGAGCGTGGATAGATCAGAGGTGGAGATTTGGGTTACAACTATGATTGAGCCCAATGCTCTGTCGTGGAACCCTTTCTTAAAAGTTGATATGAACAAACACTATGGTTCTGGTTTTCATTTTCACTATGACGGTGGCAGTTTCTTCATAGACGAGGAGAAGAAAGTCGCCGTGGTTTTTCACTTTGACGAATCCGAAATGACCCGCTATAAGGATGCAGCTTACATCATTGGAGATGATGGGTACGTTAAAAAAGTGTGTCTTGGCGAAACTGTGAATCAAGGAGCATCTCTCAACTTCAGCGAATATGCGGCTTCTTGCCCACTTGTGTGTTGTGGCTCTTTTGTTCCAAGTTTAGCACATCTCAACCAACTTGCAGGATTCAAAAAGGAAAGAGAAGAAGAGGAGGCGAACCAACAAGCACTCGCGAACAAGAAGACTCACTATTAATCAGTATTCAAGAAAGCGCTAGGCGGAATCTGGGCGGTGACCCAACGCCTAGTGCCTAGAACGCTTAGTCGGGGCCTAGACGGTTTTTAGGCGGTTTAGGCGTTTACAACATAAAACATTATATATATAATTATATTAAAATATATGTTATAAAAATAAAAAATTTATAAATTATAAACAATGGTAAGAAAAATACATTTATTTAAGTTATATTAACAACATATAAATATTTATAAGTATGTATATAGATATAAAATATAATAATTTAATTATATGTAATTTAAAAATCAAAAATAAATATTAAAATAAAATGTATGTAATTTTAAGCGGGTTAGGCAGTCATCTAGGCGTCTGCTGAGCGCCTAGCACCTAGACGGCGCCTAGGCGACCGCCTAGACCGCTTTCTTGAACACTACTATTAATTAATAGCTTTTTCTTCTTATTTCTTTTGCATCTCTTTTCATTCGTCTTTGTTTTGCATTGTCCTGTGGACACAATGACCCTTATTCTTGTTTCTGTTACAGTTTTAGCGGATCAGACATTATACAGATGTTCTTGTTCTGACTCCCCTATATTCCCCCACTCATTTTTAGTCATTTATCTCTCTCAGGTGTACTACTTGGTTACTGCATTCTGCATTTTAATCTTTTTTTTACCCTTGTGTTTCCTTATTTTGTGATATTCAAGGGTTTTGTTGTTTCTTGTTTGTCACAATGTAAGCATATTATATAAGTTAAACTAGGTGATATACCGGTTGTTGTATACTATGTTATGATAATTAATTTAAACTTATTTAATAATTATAAAAAAAAAGAAGCATAACAAATAAATTTCACTTTCAATAGCATTTTTGACACTTTTTTTTTTAATTCAAATCATACAATACCAAAATACATCACTTATTCAAACATAATTAGACTGTACATACATATCTCTTGAATTTCTTCATTTTTTATTGTTGAACTTTGATAATAGTTTTCATTTGCATTTTTGAGCATTTGACAGTAAACAACATATTAGTAATGATAACAGTGAATATTTACTATGATATTCATATATTTAATTTATGTTTTTCATATAAACTATCATATAACCTAAACTATTTAAGGGTTAAAATGATGATTCTTATTAAAAAAAAGGAGATTCTCAAAAATAGCACCAAAATAAGTTTTTATTCCAAACTTAGCACAACATCTCTAAAATTCCAAAAATAGCACTAATTAGTTTTTCAAAATAAAATCCTAAATTCAAAATACTAAACCCTACCCCTCAAAACTATATACCCTAAATGTGAAATTGATAATCCAAACCTAAAAAAAAAAATTCTAAAAATTAATTTTAAATATTTTAATGTGTTAAGTAGTGCTATTTTTGGAAATTTATGGAATGTGTGCTATAATTGTCCATAAAACTTATTTTAGTGCTATTTTGGGGTATTTCTCTTAAAAAATGCATTACAATTTTGATGAATGAAAAAGAGAGTCAAAAAAATTAATCTGATGATTATATTACAAAAAGTTTGTTTAAACAGTCCATATTTCTTTTGAACAAAAAAAAAAAAAAACAGTCCATATTTCTAAGAACAAAACAAACATACATGAATCTATATATACATTTTTAAAGTATATTTTGGGTTCTACCCTTTAAGTTTAACTTATTTAAAAACATATTTACAAAACTGATCCATACATATTTGCACAAAATAACATTAAGTTAAATATGGAAAATCAAAATCGATCACACTAATTGAATAATCCTAATCGATCACAATAACTAAATAAAATCAATTAAGTTCCTAAATTATCTCTCCCAATATTTCTAAACTCAATTATTCCTAAAATATCTTTAGGAAGTCAGTTTATGTTTTTCTTTTCACACTACAAGAAGACAGGCAATTTATGACTGCACTAATAGTCGTTAAATAGTTGCTAAGCCACATTTACCGACTACGTTACGACTAATGACTGTTGTCATAAATCGTTAGTCGGTAAGAAATTCAGTCGTAAAATAGTCGCTATATAGCGACTATGTTACGACTAACGTACGTAGTCGTAAACATAGTCGTAATGTAGTCGTAAATATTTACGACTATTTGATGACAATTTTACAATTAATAAAATGTTAACAGGCGTAGTTTACGAGTAGTCGTAAGGTAGTCGATAACGTTTACGACTATTTAATGAAAATTTAACGATTACTGGGATGTGAAAGAGATTAGTTTGAGAATAATTGTGATTTAGACGTTAAATTTTGTGACTATGTAGCTACTACGTAACGACTATTAGGCAACTATGTGGCGACTATATAGCGACTATTTTAAAGCTAGATTTTATGATTGGTTTTTGCATGGCTACTACGTGACGACTATTAGACAACTATTTGGCGACTCTATGGCGACTATTTAAAACCAGATTTAATGACTGGTTTGACGACTATAGTGATTAAACACCATAATCTTTTTTTTTGTTTTGTTTTATAATTCGAATTAATCATATTAAAACCTAAAATCACATTTTTAATAACCAAAAGTTAACCATAATTGTAATAAGTACACCACATTAGCTATAACAAAAAGTATAACCAAAAGAGAGAACCAAAATGATCAATCTAAAACTATGATTCTCTCAAGTGACAAGGAACAACACATCATCCCAAAGTGTCAAGTTCATTAAAGTTAAGAAATATAGATAAGTAGCCTAAGAAGTAAACTAAGAAGGAGATGCTCTTTATGTTGGAGGGTCGATGGATGCATCACTTGATTCAGACTCATGGAATTTGACAAAGGCCGGATCAGTTTTGCAAAAGTACTTTTCCAAGTGCTCTATCTTCTTTTGTTGCTCAGCCACAACTTTGGAATGTTCTGCTTCACGAGCAGCAATCTCAGCATCACGTTTTGTATTATAGGCAACTTGTTCTTCAATTGTATGATGAGCTTCTTTCCTTTGCTCTTGCAATACTACAAACGATGATGACTCTCCTCGTTGATAGCTCTTGCCATTGAGAAGATCCTGAAGATGATCCTTGAGGCTTCAAAGTCCAAAAATATTACCTCGTGAATCCTTCTCAATGGACTGAGAAATGAAAAAGTGAAACTGTAAATAGAGAATATGAAAGTCAAAGACTCTTTAAACATAGATTGTGAAAAATGTAAGTTTACCTGAAAAAAGATGGTCGTTTAATCTTCTGATGTGAGCTCCTAAGCTCATGAAGGATCTGACTCGATCTCAGATATCTTAGCTTGTAAGTTTTTCTCATAAGTTGTAATGATCTTCTCGGCCGTTCGATCGACATACGTACCATCTGGCTTTGTATGTGTCTCTTTGAAAACCTCACCAAGACTCACCGGTCTCCCAAGTTTCCCAAGTTTCATAAGTTACTCACCAAGCCTTGTTTGACTTGTTGATACGATGTTGGCCCAAATAAGTGCATGTGAGGACCGAGACCATTATGGTCTGACATAAGAGCATTGGAATAGATTCGACTCCTTTCATTTGTTTCTTCAGTATCCCACTGCGCAACCATTTTTTCCAGAGAGTATCCTCGATCCATTTAGGTCGCACTCGACTAGTCCTAGCGTCGCTAACTATCTCAGACATAATATATAGACATTAACCAAAGAATTAAGCTAAAGCAACTTCGATTTACTTTCATAATAAACATTGCTTAAGTTAAAACTTAAGTAAATATTATTAAGCCTTTTATCTGCTTCTATCAAAATCTTGCAATGATATCTTAACTAAGTTTTCAACCCATACAAAAAAAAAGAATAAAAAAATAAAGAAAATATTAAGAATTTGAGAATGGTTATTAATAGGATAAGAATTAAGAAGTGGTTAAAGTTACATCTTTAAAATAATTAAATTAGAGGAGTTATCATTATCTTATTATATAAAGCTTGATTACAAATTTACTCATTAACAAGATCGTGACATATGTCAAATATATTGATTAGATGTTGACACATGTCAAACAAATTTCTTTTCTTTTTATAAAGTGGTAGGATAGCTAATTATATTTAAAGGATTTTACATGTTTATATTATAAAAAAATACATTTCTAAATCAAAAAGAAAAAGTAACAAAATCAATATATTTTTCATTGTATGCTCATTGTATTTTACGTGTGTTTTCAATAAAATTTGGCATGTGTAAGCAAAAAAAATATTTTATTAAGCTTGTATATTAATCAATAAATAATGAATAACAAAGTTAAAAAGAATAACATAAGTTATTTAACATAATTTTAGTCGGATATTAATTTTATTTATCGTTGTAATATATATTTTTATTCTAAGTAAGTACACAAAACCTTGAAAGAATAATGAACTTAAAAAAAAATTCAATACATGATGTGTATTGGTTTAGTTTTACATGTTTTATTTTAAAGATTTTAGTGCATGTAGTAATATGAAAAACCTCGGAAAAAATTAGAAAAATGAGTTTGTAAGAATGAATTTTTGGTTAATTGATGAAAATTGACAATAGTATTACTTATAAAATTATGACATATAGAATAATAATATTTGTTTGTCCAAAAAAAAAAGAAGAAGAATATTTTGGATATTTTGGATTTACAGAAATTTTGTGGATGTTAACTAATTTTTTACTGATTATTTTTATTGTTAAATTTGAAATACTAAACAATATATATTATTTCATATGATGCTCATATTAATTTTGTTATTAAAATTTTAACTCTAATTCATGAAGAAGTGAATTATGGTTTTAGGATGAAAGAGATAGTTAAATGTATTACTAAATTGAATGTCTAACGATTAAATTTATTTTTTATTTTAGATTAATTTTTTTCCGAATATTAATATGTTACCATTGAAAGTGTATTTTTTACACTTAGATATTTTGTATGTTACCAATATATAATTTACCACCACCTAGAAAATGTCTATATGAACAAATTAAGCCAACTATTATATATCTCTTTACTTTCACTTTTGCATAAATGTTTAATCACTAAAATTATTGGCTCAAAAAATATTTTGAATAAAAAATAAATTACATCACAAAAGTGTATGACTAGCCATAGAGAGATCTTCAGTTCTGCCCCCCTCCCTTATGGAGAGAACCTTGCGTCCAACCTCCTCCACTATGGAGAGAACCTTCGCTCCGCCTTCCTCCCTTGGGGGAATAACCTTGCATCTAGCCTCTCCCACCTTCCTCCCTTGGGGAGATAACCTTTTGTCCAACCTTCTCTACCATAGAGAGAATCTCGGCTCTGCCCTCCTCATGTGTGGAGAGAACATGTTCACGTCTTTTAGCTATCTCAAAGTGGCTTGCTCCAGCAACCAATGAAACTAAAGTCCCTTTTCCAACATCACAAAATCTTTTGATAGTGACTAATGTTAAATTTTTCAATGTATTCATGAAAGTTTCTTTGACACACCGTGATGTAGCCTCTGTCTTCAAGCTCCTATGGATCTATCAATAACGATTTATGTTTTTTTAATCTATCTATGTTTGTTGTCGGTTTGTGTTTGATTAGCCTATTTTATCCAACCATTAGGTTGATGACCTTCTCATTTTTATCTCCTTTTGAGATTGAATGAATGGTACCAATTTTGTTTGCACAAAAAAAAAGGTCTATGACCAACCAATCAAGATTGAGAAATTAGAAGAAAATTAATTTGACATAATTAATGAAATAGTAAAAAAAAATATAAGCACGATAATATATCAATCTCAAACATTTCAAAGATGAAAATATAAATTGAATAAAACAATCTAAAATAACTACAATAAATTTTAAAATACAGTATTAGAAAAAGAAGATGCATATATTAATTTTCCATTTTTTTGGGTCAACATATTAATCTTACCTATTCCAAACTGAAAAAGTAGAAAGTATGAGTATATTTTGATTTTAAAAAAAATAAAGAAAATTTGTCTTCATATTTAAAAAGTTTGACCAATAAAACAAAGTTGAAAGTAATACATTTGAATTAATTATTTTGTTAGATGAATAATATGAGACGATATATGTTTATATAGAAGTGAGTATTTACATTTTTAGAATTATTAATTTTCTGTATATTTTTCTTAATTTCTTTTCTATTTTATGAGAAAATTATTCCAATGAGCTCATTGTTTTTTTAGAAATTTCTTGCTTCCCACTTTCTTGTAAGACGTACTATCGTTCGACGATATAACATTTTCTGTTTAGTTGATCTAATGTTATATAATCTCTGTTGTTATCTTGCATTTGTGTATTCATCTTTTTTTATGATACATGTCCTGCAAATTAATAGAAATAAAAATAACATTGTGAGAAATTTGTTATTCCCAAAAACCTTAGTTATTATGCATAAGAAAATTTGTTAACACTTCAAAGTCAAATGGAGAAACAAAAAAAATATTCAAATAAACTGAAACGACTCGACCCGTTTTTTTTTTTAACTAATAGGTAATAAATATAAATCTAATATAAATTACAACTAGTGGTCCCATACCCACTAGTCACCTATCCACAACCACAGACAACAGCGGAAATAGCAATATCAATAAATATCCAATAATAGTATAACCAATAATCAAACTTCAGAAAACATGAAACCGACAACCTAACAATGTTCCTAAAAACCCAACTCTAGCAACCTAACAATGCCAGACAACATACAATCGAGTCCCTAGAACATCCTCCTCTTCATCGCCTTGATTCCACGATCAGACTTTGCATTTACCTGCACCACAAACACATATTGAGATGCATGAGTATTTGATAAACACTTAGTGAGGCAATCTTCCCATCTACTGGGCTATACACACAAGCAACAGTGATTCCAATGTTCCAAACAAACAACAAAACAAAACATACAAACCAGGAAATCAGCCATCGTCTCGCTGGAAGGGAGGTGTCGACCGACACTGGCCTTGGTGTCGACCGACACTACCCCACAGAGTCGATCGATGCCCAATTTGCTGGTGTCGACAGACACCAAGTGGTGTCGACTGACACCAAGTGGTGTCAATCGACACTCCCTCTGCAATCGCGATCCGCTCGAAGCCGAGAGTCGAATCTCGCTCCCAAACTCCTCCAAATCACCCAATACTCAAAACCCAAACCGGAAACATCCTTAGAAACCTGTAGCAACCAATCCCAAGCAAGAAAACACACAAAACAACAACACACAAGCAAGAACAAGGAAATCAAAGGCTTAGATTAGCCATGGTCATGCACTCACCTCTTTGCAGGACGATTTGGACCAACAGCAACGAATCCTACACTCCCAGCAACCTTCTAACACGTTCCTGGCCCTAGATCCTCACTCCCACAACAAGATCTCACCAAAAACACCTTGAAATCTCACAAACTCTCTCAAGAACCTTTAGAAACTGTTTTCTCCTCTTTCTCTCACTCTCAAATGGCGTAAGACAACAAAAACACGACCCTAGGTCGTTTTCCGCCTTTTAAACCTTGGTTCAATGGTTTTCCCTAAACCAAACCGGTCCAAATCGACAATTAAATCGAACTGGTCGAACTAGAGAATGTTGGTGTCGACCGACATCACCATGGTGTCGATCGACACCCATCCAAGAAAACCAACAATTGGTTCGCGGATGTTACAATTCTCTCCCACCAATATAGATTCGTCCCCGAATCTCGAATAACCATCAGCCAAGGACTCCCGTGCAACCGTCTCCACAGCCGGCACCCCTCCGACCGAACTACGAAAGGTCACCTCTAGGCGATAGACTCACGCTCCAAGCATTATTTGCTCTCGACTTTTGGACTTTCCTTTACTCAGAGGCCTATACCTTGAGTTTTATTGGCTCCTCATCAGACCAAAACCTGCATGCCATAATATTGGCTCCTCATCAGGCCCAAGCCTGCATGCCATAATATATAAGGAAGTCCAATACTCGTCTCTCGGGTTGCCACCCTACAGCGCGCCCCCAGATCGTCATCCGAAGTCGATATACCAGCCATACTCCCAAGCCACAAAGTCTCAGAATATGGCAGTACTAGGAGAACCTAAGTCCCCCAAGAGTCGAGAGCAAACAATTCTGAACACATCTGAGTCCTATCCCTATCCAGGATCCCTTTCCGTAGTTCGCGTAAGACATCTCAATGCCCTACCAACCACATATCCCCTCACTGGAATACCTCATGACCTCACATGGATCATCTCACTGCCACAAGGGCCAAACAAATGTCCTCAACAGGACCGCCACAAAGACCAAACAAATATCCTAAACAGGACCGTCACAAAGACCAAACAAATGTCCTAAACAGGACCGTCACAAAGACCAAACAAATGTCCTAAACAGGACCGTCACAAAGACCATCTGTCCCGAAGGACCGTCACAAAGACCATCTGTCCCGAAGGACCGTCACAAAGACCATCTGTCCTGAAGGACCGTCACAAAGACCACACATATGGCTAAACAGCCCGCCACAAAGGCCACACAATTTCTCAAAAGACCGTCACTAAGGCCACACAATGACTAAAAAGTCTGCCACTAAGGCCACATAAGCCCCTCCAAGGCTCTCTCCACTTAAATGGACAAATTTTAACTCACATAAAACTTTCCACTTTTACCACTTTCCACTTTAGGAAACTTCTATTTCAGGAAACTTTCCTCCAAAAACCTCGCCTCACGGAAACTTTGTACCCCGAGCACCACCTCATCTTGTTACTTAATCGCACAACCAATCACCCCAAGCGACCAAGTAAACAAGAGAGATGGGATGGAATACTCCATTCCCGCTCCAGCCACGAATTACAGATGGGACCAGGCTAGACAAGCTCAAGTCGCGGCTTGCTTCTCATACCACTTCTTAAACCTTGCCTTCATCCTCGCCTCAGGCTCCCAAGTCTGCTCCTCAACACCATCACAGTTCCAAAGGACTCTCATCAAAGGAATCTTCTTCTTCCGAAGTTCCTTAATTCTCCTCTCGAGAACCCTCACTGGTCTCGCCTCCAAAGTCATGTTAGGCTGAAGATCCTCAGGAATCTTAGCTAACAACTGATCATCCTCACGGAGACACTTCCTCAACATAGAAACATGGAAAACCTTATGGAATGCACGCATAACCTCAGGTAACTCCAGTCTATAAGCCACTGGTCCGACACGCTCAATCACTCTGAACGGACCCATATAACTCGGACTCAACTTAGTCTCAGTCAATGACCTGTTCGGACCCTGCAACATGGTCATCTTGAGGTACACTCTGTCTCCTACCTGAAACTCAAGATCTCTCCTCCTCCTATCGGCATAACTCCTCTGCCGATCCTGAGCCTCCTTCATGTTCAGCTTGAGAACCCAGATCTTCTCTGAGGTCTCCTGAACAAAATCTGCCCCGTAAATGCTCCTCTCCCCCACCTAAGTCCAGCATAACGGTGTACGACACGGCCTCCCATACAAAGCCTCATAGGGAGCCATTTTAATACTTGCCTGATAATTGTTGTTGTAAGCAAACTCTACCAAGCTCAAGTGATCTGCCCAATGGCCTCCCCAATCCAACACACACATCCTCAGCAAATCCTCCAGCGTCTGAATCCTCCTCTCTGATTGTCCATCTGTTTGGAGATGATAAGTTGTACTCATATGCACCTTAGTGCCCATCTCTGCCTGAAACGCTCTCCAGAACACCGAAGTGAACTTAGAATCCCTATCAGACACGATGCTCGCTGGCACCCCATGCAACCTGACTATCTCCTTCACATACTTCTTAGCCAAGACCATTGCTCCATCAGTCTTCTTAATGGCCAGGAAATGTGCCGACTTAGTCAACCGGTCCACAATGACCCAAATAGCATCAAACGTCCTGGACACTGGCAAACCTACCACGAAGTCCATAGTAATCATATCCCACTTCCACTCTGAGGGAAGACTCTTCAGTAACCCTCATGGAACCTAATGCTCAGCCTTCACTAGCTGGCACACATCGCACCTCGCGACCCAACTAGCTACATCTTTCTTCATCCCGACCCAATGATAGTACCTCTTGAGATCACGGTACATCTTAGTCGCTCCTGGATGAACAGAAAACTTGCTCCCATGAGCCTCTCTCAGGATCTCCTGCCTCAACTCCTCATCCTTGGGCACACAAATCCGACCGTGCACCAAGATAGTACCATTATCCGAGACCTGATACTCTGAATCAACGTCCTTTGAGGCATTCACCAGCCCCAAATCCCCCTCCGGAGCCAACCGCACTCTGCTAAGAAGATCTGCTCTATCAACCGCCTCCAAACCCAACGGTTCTTGAGATACAGCACACAAACTCAACGCACCGATCTCTCCTACCAGAGACTCCATCTCTTGCTCCTGAGCCGAAGATACCCTCTTCCGACTCAGAGCATCTGCAACCAAGTTAGCCTTACCAGGATTATAGGCTATCTCCAAATCATAGTCTGCCACAAGCTCCATCCACCGCCTCTGCCTCAAATTCAGCTCAGGCTGAGTGAATATATACTTCAGACTCTTATGATCTGTAAACACATGTACCTTTGCACCATAAAGATAAGATCTCCAAATCTTCAGGGCAAAAACTACAGCACCCATCTCCAAGTCATGAGTAGGATAGTTGCCTTCATGCTTCCGCAACTGCCGCGAAGCGTAGGCAATCACCTTCCCATGCTGCATCAGAACACACCCCAAACCAACTCTAGATGCATCTGTATAAACCACATAGGGTTCTCCCTGCTCAGGCAAAGCCAACACTGGCGCAGTAGTCAACATCTCCTTCAGGCTTGCAAAGCCTTCCTCACACTCCTCTCACCAAACAAAAGGAACATCCTTCCCTGTCAACTTAGTCATAGGACGCGCTCTGCTCGCAAACCCCAGCACAAACCTCCTGTATTATCCTGCCAATCCAAGAAAACTCCTGACCTCTGTGGCATTATGCGGTCTAGGCCAATCTCTGATAGCCTGAATCTTCTCCGGATCTACAGAAACCCTGTATGCAGACACAATATGACCCAGAAAGCCCATCTCGCGCTGCCAAAAACTGCACTTGCTCAACTTAGCAAACAACTTCTGCTCCCGCAGCTTCTCCATAACTGCCCTCAAATGCATTGCATGCTCCTCAGGACTCTTAGAATAAAACAGGATATCGTCGATGAAAATGATGACAGATACATCCAGAAACTCCTGAAACACACTGTTCATCAATCTCATAAACGTTGTTGGTGCGTTAGTCAACCCGAAAGACATCACCACAAACTCATAGTGCCCGTACCTCGTCCTAAATGCAGTCTTCCTCACATCTGCCTCATCTATTGGTACCTGATGATAACCAGACGCTAGATCTACCTTAGAGAACCAAGTAGCAACCCTTAACTGATCCAACGACTCATCAATCATGGGAAGAGGGTACTTGTTCTTGACGAACAACACCGGTGCTCCCAACGGTGATACACTAGGACGGATGAATCCCTTACTCAACAAATCCTCTAGCTGCTTCTTCAGCTCTGCCATCTCTGCTGGAGCCATTCTGTAAGGAGCCTTGGATAACGGCATCGTCCCTGGTTCCAGTTCAATCGTGAAAGGATCAGACCAAGATGGTGGTAACCCCTGCAACGACTGGAACACATCCTCAAACTCCTCTACAACTGGAATACCGCTAACCGTAGACTTCCCCACTGAATCTGGCATAGATATGGTAACCAAATAAGCCTCACGGTCCTTCTCGATCATCTTCCCAGCCTGAATGGCCGAGATCACGAGACTCACCGAAGTCGGTCTAATACCCTGAAAAACCAACTTCCCTCCTGGACGCTCAAACTCCACTCTACCCCGATAGCAATCCAAATACATCATGTGCCGATTCAACCAATCCATCCCGAGAATAACATCATACAACTCCACTGGACTGATAAGCAAATCCGCTGGCCACGACTCCCCTGCGATCTGAATATCAATTCCTCTGACTCGTCCAATAACTCTCAGGAACTTGCCTCCCGCAACTCTGACATCTCCTGTATGTTCCCCGGGATCCCCTTTGATCCCCGCGCTCTCTGCACACTCCGGAGTAATGAAGCTATGAGAAGCTCCAGAATCAAACATAACATGGGACTTAAACCCGCCCACCAACAAGGTCCTAACACAAACCTCATGTGTTGAGAACCTAACACTTTATCACAGGGAAACATAAAATATGAACTTACTAAGAATTCACAAAGATTAAGTACCAGAAATTATACCTGTGATCGCCCCAGCACTGGTTCCACCAGTCTCTATAGTCGTGTAAGCCCGTGGCGCCTGCTCAATCCGTGCCACCTGCTGCCCTCCAGGCTGCACCTGCTACAACACCGCCACTGCCACCAGCTGCAACTTGGGACACATGGGCCTGATATGCCCCGGCTCCCTGAAATGATAGCACACACGAACCCCTGCCGTCGGAGCACTCCTCTTGGGACAACTAGCAATCCGGTGATCCTTGCTCCCACAACCGAAGCAACTCGCACCACTCGGCCTCTGCGTAACCTCCCACCTCCTCTTGGTTCCCTGCGCAGGCTTACCGCCCCTGCTAGAACCACCCTGCTGTTGAGCCCTACTAGGCTGAACTGCTGGACTAACCACCACTGACTGTGCCCGGATGTCCTCGTCAATCCCTGCTGCAGTCTCAACCAGCTCTGCACGCGTAGCATAACTCCGCCCTCTACAGTGAACCCTCAAATCGTCATGTAGGGCCCTCAAAAACTTTCGGATCTGAGCCTTCTCAGACTCCATTTCCCGACCCCCATACTTCAGAAGTCGACTGAACTCCAAGTCAAGCTCCCGCACTGACCGGGTTCCCTGAGCTAGCTGAAGGAACTTCACCTCCAACCTATCCAGTGCCTCTCTAGCGAAATACTTGCGGTTGAACTCCAAAACGAAGTCAGCCCAAGACATCTCCCTCTGCACTCTCCTGGCTGCCACAAGAACTCCACCACAACTGGGCATCACCAGTCAAAC
Source organism: Camelina sativa (assembly GCF_030686135.1). Taxonomy (NCBI): domain Eukaryota; kingdom Viridiplantae; phylum Streptophyta; class Magnoliopsida; order Brassicales; family Brassicaceae; genus Camelina; species Camelina sativa. The sequence continues at coordinate 17,763,455 of NC_141893.1, forward strand.
AGTGGACCCCAATGTCCACCCAAAACTTTCCAGGACATCTCAGAGTATGGAAGTTACGTTCCACACTCATCCTCCACACCTCCGCAGCGGTAGGATCTGTACCTCCCAAAAACCGCTCGGTACGAATACGACCCATCTCTGTCAGCATGCTGATATAACGAGAATGGACCCCCACATCTGCAGCCACTGGTTGCTGCTCCTCCGCCACAACTGGTGGCACTACCTGAGCCGGAGTCGGTGCCACTAGCGGCAACCGCTATAACAACTGTGCCAGCGAACCCGCAAGGTCGACACCCGGGACTCCAACCACTGGGACACCCGCACCTGGGGCCCTAACATCACCGGCTACTGGAACATCAACACCGCCCCCTCCGGCCACACTCACGGAATCCCCCTGGATACCCTGCGACTCGCCAACAGCCTCTGCTGTCACACTCTGGTCCTCGGTCTCACTAACCACTAGGGCTCTCCCCCTACCACGACCAATTCCGCGTCCATGACCCCGTCCGCGTCCACGACCACGATCAGCAACAGCACCACCTCTAACCATCTGCACTACCATGAACAGAAGGCTAAGCACACAATTATACATATCACAGAAACATAAACTCACCATGGAATCACACAGTAGGCTCGAAGAGGATGTTCTAGGACTCAATGCCACACACAATTGAATAACTCACATAATCAATCAAGAGATGTAATCCCAAACATCACAATAGAAACCTAGTGAACCCAAACCTAGAATCGTAAGGGCTCTGATACCAAACTGAAACGACCCGACCCGTTTTTTTTTTTTAACTAATAGGTAATAAATATAATTCTAATATAAACTACAACTAGTGGTCCCATACCCACTAGCCACCTATCCACAACCACAGACAACAGCGGAAATAGCAATATCAATAAATATCCAATAATAGTATAACCAATAATCAAACTTCAGGAAACATGAAACCGGCAACCTAACAATGTTCCTAAAAACACAACTCTAGCAACCTAGCAATGCCAGACAACATACAATCGAGTCCCTAGAACATCCTCCTCTTCATCGCCTTGATTCCACGATCACACTTTGCCTTTACTTGCACCACAAACACATATTGAGATGCATGAGTATTTGATAAACACTCAGTGAGGCAATCCTCCCATCTACTGGGCTATACACACAAGCAACAGTGATTCCAATGTTCCAAACAAACAACAAAACAAAACATACAAACCAGGAAATCAAACATCGTCTCGCTGGAAGGGAGGTGTCGACCGACACCAGCCAAGTGTCGACCGACACTGGCCTTGGTGTCGACCGACACTGGCCTTGGTGTCGACCGACACTACCCCACAGTGTCGATCGATGCCCAATTTGCTGGTGTCGACCGACACCAAGTGGTGTCGATCGACACTCCCTCTGCAATCGCGATCCGCTCTAAGGATGTTTCCGGCTTGGGTTTTGAGTATTGGATGATTTGGAGGAGTTTGGGATCCTTTAAACCTGTAGCAACCAATCCCCAGCAAGAAAACACACAAAACAACAACACACAAGCAAGAACAAGGAAATCAAAGGCTTAGATTAGTCATGTTCATGCACTCACCTCTTTGCAGGAAGATTTGGACCAACAACAACGAATCCTACACTCCCAGCAACTTCTAACACGTTCCTGGTCCTATATCCTCACTCCCATAGCAAGATCTCACCAAAAACACCTTGAAATCTCACAAATTCTCTCAAGAACCTTTAGAAACTGTTTTCTCCTCTTTCTCTCACTCTCAAACGGCGTAAGACAACAAAAACACGACCGTAGGTCGTTTTCCCCCTTTTAAACTTCGGTTCAATGGTTTTCCCTGAACCAAACTGGTCCAAATCGATAACTAAATCAAACTGGTCGAACCAGAGAATGTTGGTGGTGTCGATCGACACCCATCCCAGAAAACCAATAATTGGTTCGCGGATGTTACAAAAACGACGACGAAAACACGTGGTAATATCTAGGAATATTTTTATATAGTTGCTTCGATTAGACAACAAACAAATTGCCTTCTAGACTTGTTCAAAAACAATGATGTGTCAAACAAAAAGTTAATAAAAAATAAAGAAGAAAATTTTACCAAGCAAAACAAAGCTAGTCGAAATTATTTTGTTTGGTGAAAAATATGTCATCATCTCTTTGCTTATATAGAGGGATGTATTTACGATCTTTTTCCTTATAGGATTAACAAAATTTTTTTTTAATATAATAAGATTACAATTATCTTATGCATCGTTTTACCAAGCTTGAAAACTGTGATTTATGATCGTTAAAATTGACACATGTGACGATCTGATGAGTTACTAACTCTGATATGTGATTTCTGATCGTTAAAATTGACACGTGTCACGATCTGATGAGTTGCTAACTTGGATATTTAATTGTTAAAACTGACACATGTCAGGATCTGGTGAGTTTTGAACTTTAAACTTTGATCGTTAAAACTAACATGTGTCACGATCTGGTGAGTTACTAACTTTGAGAACCAAGCTTTATATAATAAGATCGGAATGAATTTTCAGTTATTTGATGAGAATGCTCTATATCTTTATATATTTTTTTTATTTTATAAATTTCACTCATTTAAAATTGATTATGACATGAGGTAAAATTAGTACTTATGAGATAACAACATAACAAATATATCTTAAATAATGCTGATTCAGTTTTTTGTGAATTATATTTTGTTAATTTTTGTATTTGTTAATTTTTAACTCCATTGGAGGTCCATCAATACCAGGTCCAGTTGAAGAATAGCCGAGACAAAGAAATTAAACTAGCAAAACCTGAGGTATCTCCTAAGAACTCCAACTTCTTTGTCAAAGAAAGTCAAGTAAGGAAATCTTTGTACTCTCAACAGCCATTGTTTTTGCTTGTGTATAAAGAAACACTAATAGGATTTTCTGACCTTGCACCGGAGCTCCCGAGTGATTTGATAGATGTTTTGCAGGAATTCTCAGATATCTTTCCAAAAGATAACCCTAACGGTTTACCGCCAATAAGAGGTATAGAACACCAAATTGACTTTGTCCCAGGTGCGTCACTTCCAAACCAGTCGGCTTATCGAATCAATCTGCTGGAAACAAAGGAACTTCAAAAACAGATTGGAGAGCTTCTTAAAAAAGGTTACATCAGGGAGAGCCTAAGCCCATGTGTTGTACATGTTCTCCTTGTGCCTAAGAAGGATGGCTCTTGGCACATGTGTAGATTGTCATGCCATCAACAACATCACGGTAAAGTATCGACATCCTACTCCTAGTCAGCCTTGGCATGATATTTCTATGGATTTTATCATTGGTTTGCCTATAAGTAGGACTGGTAAAGATTCAGTTTTTGTGGTCATTGATCGATTTTCAAAAATGGCGCATTTCATACCTTGTCACAAAACTGATAATGCTTTGCATGTTACTGAGTTGTTCTTCAAGGAAATTGTTCATTTGCATGGAATGCCTAGGTCAATTGCATCTGATAGGGATATAATGTTTTTGAGTTACTTCTGGAAAACACTTTGGTCTAAACTAGGGACTAAGTTGCTATTCTCCTCTGCTTGTCATCCGCAAACTGATGGACAAACTGAAGTAGTTATTGAACTTTGTCTAATCTCTTGCGCGCTTTGAACATAAAGAACATTAAAACTTGGGGAGATTGTTTACCACATGTTGATTTTGCATACAATCAATCAGTTCATTCTTCAACTAATTTTTTTTTCCGTTCCAAATCGTTTATGGCTTTAATCCTTTATCTCCATTGGATCTAACCCTTCTACCTTTGAGTGAAAGAGCTAGTTTGGATGAGAAAAAGAAAGCTGGCCTTGACAAACAGATCCATGAGAAAGCTAGAATAAACATTGAGGAGAAGACAAAGCAATATGCAAAAGAAGCTAACAAAGGAAGGCACAAGATGGTATTCAAACTCAGAGACCAAGTGTGGGTTCACTTGAGGAAAGAATGGTTTCCAGCTGAAAGTAAATCAAACCTCATGCCTAGAATTGATGGACTCTTAGAGATCAAAAGAAGATCAATGACAATGCCTACCAACTTGATCTTCAAGGTAAGTACAATGTGAGTTCAAGCTCTAATATTTCTGATTTAGTTCCTTTTGTGGCAGATGATCCAGATTTGAGGTCAAATCCTTTTCAAGAGGAGGGGGATGATGTGATCATGGATGGAGCTAATGAGGATGAGCTTGTAGCTGAGCTTGAACCTGAGGAACTTGTAGCTGAGCTTGAACCCGAGGAGCTTGTAGCGGAGGAACCATTGCTTGTACCTGAAGGACCAATGACTAGAGCAAAAACTAAGAAGCTAAGAAATGCTATAAATGGGCTTATTCAAGAGCTTATGATCAAAGACAGCATGGGAAAAACAATTGGAGATGATACCTATCAAGTCCAGCCCACTTTGAGCCTAATTCAAGTCCAAAGAAAGCCCAAAATAATCACTTTATTTTGTGGTCAAAGAGGGATGACGAAAATGGAATTCAACTCACCTTGAGAAGGAAACCTTGGGAAGGAAAACTTCAAGAGTTGGGTCTCCATTCAACTATCTATATTTATTTTCTTTTAGTTGCAAGAACAATTAATACTTGGCCTTGTTACCAAGTTTTTTATCCCTATATAAACCCCTGTTTTAAAAATCCCCGCCTAGCACCGATTACACCCCGCAAAATCGCTAGGCCCACCCTCTCCACCTCAATTAATGACTAATCTCCGCCTAGCATTGATTATCCAATTATATCTGTCTAATTTGATTATAACCGTCTAATCCGATTACTAACCGCATAATTTGGTATATAATTATTACTTTTAGAGCCAAATATAAATCAAATACGTATTTTTTTGTTATTTAGACATTTAAATTAAGAGTTTATAATGTTTTACAATAACTAATGTACAAACTTTTAATGAAAATCATAAATTTTCATTTAAAATTACATTTTTATGTGTTTACCGTAATTTTAAAGACAATAATATAGTTTTATATTTTATTTAATATTTTTATTTTAACATAAACAGAATTATACATAGATTTAATACTATATATATATATATATTTTATTAATTTAATAAAATAACCCTAAAACTAGTCCCCGATTAATCCCCGTTTAATCTCCGATTTTCTCGCTAGGCGCTAGGCCCATCCCGACTGCCCGACTAGAGCCTAGCGATTTCTAAAACAGGGATATAAACACATGTAATCTCATTTGAGAATAATCAATCAATTTTCTTTTCATTTTTATGAGTCAATTTCTTTGTTCTTTGTCTAGAGCAATTTCTTGTTTCTTGATGTGTAATATACAAGTAACAGCCTCCTCTTGCTGGACTATTGTGACATATCTAGCAGCGATTGGAGTTGGGAATATCAGCAGCCTTCCGCAACTGCTGTGCGACCCCTCAATCCATCAAATCTCCCTCGTTGCACCTTGCATCTTGGCGATTATCTATCCTTTCTAATTCGGCTGAGTGATCCTCGAATTTGGGCGTATCACCAATTACCCTACCCATGATTTGGAGATGGCAGCAGTGGTTTTTTCCCTGAAGATTTAGAGGTCTTATATGTATGGCGGGAAGGTTCAGGTATTTACAGATCATAAGAGCTTGAAGTACATATTCACTCATCCTAAGCTGAATTTGTCGCAAAGGCGTTGGATGAAGTTGGTAGCGGATTATGATATGTACATAGCTTACCATCCTGGTAAAGCAAACCTGGTTGCAGATGCTTTGAGTCGGAAGCGGGCGGATTCAGCTTAGGATCATGATATGGAGGCGTTAGTGGGTGAGATTAGTGCTTTGAGGTTGTGTGCTATCTCACAGTAGCCTTTGGGTTTGGAGGCAGCTGATCGAGAAGATTTGTTGAGCAGGGTGCAAGTCGCTTAGGAGAGTGATGAGGGGCTGATGAATGCCTCTAAGGCTGTGGATTCTGAGTATCAGGTCTCTTCTAATGGAACTATCCATGTGCATGGTCGGGTCTTGTGCCTAAGGGTGAGGGTCTAAGGCAGGAAATACTGAGAGAGGCTCATTCGAGTAAGTTCTCTATTCATCCAGGAGCGACGAAGATGTACCGTGACCTCAATCGATATTATCATTAGGTCGGGATGAAAAAGGATGTAGCCGATTTGGTTGTGAAGTGTGACACCTGCCTGTTGGTGAAGGCTGAGCATCAGGTTCTTGGTGGATTATTACAGAGTTTACCCATTCCAAAGTGGAAGTGAGATATGATCACGATGGATTTCGTGGTAGGATTGCCAGTGTCGTGGACGTTTGATGCGATTTTGGTCATTGTGGATCAAATGACTAAGTCTACACACTTTATATCCATCAAGAAAACTGATGGAGCAGCGGTTTTGGCTAGGAAGTATGTGAGAGAGATAGTCAACTTGCATGGTGTGCCTGCTAGTATTGTGTCTCATAGAGATTCCAAGTTCACTTTAGTGCTCTGGAGCGCGTTTCAGGCAGAGATGTGCACGAAGGTGCATATGAGTACAGTCTATCATCCTCAGACGGACGGTCAGTCGGAGAGGACGATCCAGACCTTGGGGTGGCCACTAGGCAGATCATTTGAGCTTGGAGTTAGGTATCGGTTGACACCATGGAGGTGTCAGTGTCGGTCGACACCGACCTAGTGTCGGTCGACTCCAATCTTATCCTACACTTGTTTTTCCTGGTTTGATGTCTTGTTTGTGTTTGTTTGTTTGCCTTAACAAGGGAATCTCAGTTGCTTGTGTGTATAACCCAGTAGATAGGAGGATTGCCCCACTGAGTGTTTATGACAATACTCATGCATCTCAATTTGTGTTTGTAGTGCAGGTAAAGGCAAAATGTGATCGTGGAATCAAGGCGATGATGAGGAGGATGTTCTAGAGGCTTGATTGATTGTGGTCTAGCTATTGTTAGTTTGCTAAAGTTGAGTTGATAGAACATTGTAGGATGTTGGATTTTGTTATTTACTTGTTGGTTTGGATTATTTTTCCTTGTTGGATATTTATTGGTTAATTGAATTGTTGGTTATCTGCGGTTGATGTTTGATGTTAGGTTGCTAGTGGATATCAGACCACTAAAAAATTATTATTATTATAAAAAAAACGGGAAGGATTGTATCAGAATCATTATGATTATGATGTTGGTTGCTTGATTGTTTAAGAGAAGCAATGTCATCGATGCGTGCTTAATTATTTGGTTATTAACTTATTGTGCAGTCTTTCAAAAATTATATATATAAAAGTAAGGTTTTCACTCTCTCATTATTGGTCCACTTGGCAATGCAATTTAACAAAAAAAAATATTTCTATTAAAACACAAATTAAAAAATAATTAATCTTCACATTTAACTCACATAATATAAAACTGAAATCATATAAATTTCCCCTATAAATTATGCATTAACTTTAGTTCTCCACTAAGTTGTATTAATCAATTGTATTAAAACAAAACAATAAATTAGAATTGTAACTCTCATTTTTCTAAATCTCTAAATGTAATTTTCATCACTTCTCTTCATATAAATATTCATTATCGTATTCTCTTAGTTTCTCACTCTTTCATTCACTCATCTTCTTCCACTATATCTCAAATCTCTTTTTTTGGTTTTGTTATTTTTTTTGGTTTTGTTATTGTTGTTGTATGAAAAAAAATCAAATCAAATATCATTGTAAAAGCTTAGGTTTAGAGTTTGTATGATATGTATATCTTATATTGTTTTTTAAAATGTTTCAAAAGGTTTATCTTCATTGTCTATTTTATATTAACATCTTATAAGCCATTATTTTTCATACTTTCGTACAATATCCACCACACAATAAGATCATGAAATTGAAATGATCTATATCTAATAATCTATTATGTCTCCAGTTATCTCACATATTCATGTATCATTTTCAATAATTTATAATGATCAATATAATATTTAAAGATCAATATAATTATCTCTTTCTAAAGTCTATTTTGTTTTGTAAAGTCTATCAACTCTATGTATAAAGTCTATTTTGTTTTGAAGTTCATATGTATAAGAAAACTAATTTAGTTTGTCACTTCAAAAGTAATATTTTTCATTTTGAAAAATTATGTGTGAGTGTTGAGTTTATATCAACAAACAACCAAATCATGTGAATTTTGATTGGGGCACTTGGTATTCCTTTTATTTTAAGTTATAACAAATTAAATATTTATTTATAATTAACTCATTTTTAAAGGCATGTAACTCCATTTAACTCTACATTTAACTCAAATGTAACTACTATCCAATAATTCTACATTAATTCAATCCTCGTACTAACTTATTTATCGTTCGAGAGAAAATGTTTTTGGTTAAATTTTAATATTTTTTAATTATTTTGGTTAGCTAAACTTATAGTCATATATATATATATATATTGCTTTAACTTTGAAATGAGAAATATTTTATACACAATAATTTTATATGTAGTTACTAAATTTTATAATGACATTAAGAAAAACTCTTTAAATCAGTTATTAACCATTATAAAACATGATAAACATAGATTCACTCATATTTTTTTTTTGTCAACCGAATATTAAATTAAAACAGTACTCCAAGGTTGATTGTCCAAACTGGAGGGAAGAAGTTTACAAAAATAGTTTCGGAATCTAAAAAACGCGATGAACGGGTTAGACAGTCTGTTCTCACATTTGTCGAAATTTTTAAAATTTCTATATGTATATATATATATTGACACAAATGTAAGATTTAACTTGCATATCAATTTTATAAGAAATTTGAGATTTATATTTTAGTAGAAAAAACAAAAAAAAACATTTTTTGATGTTAATTTTAATAAAAAAATTAAAAAAGAATATTTTATTTTAACTTCAGAAATATAATAAAAATTATTATCCATGCAAACACGTTGACTAATAGTTACGGTAAAAAACACGATTTTATTCTCAACACTATAGACACGCTTACTTTGAAATGTCAATTTGGGAGATTAATCAAACAAATTATTTAAATAAAAAAAAAAAAAAAAAAAAAAAAAAAAAAAAGTCTTTTTCAGTCTTCATTGATAGATAACAGAGGAGAGAGACGGAGCTTCACAATCACAACAATGGAGGTGAAGCTTCTCCCTCTCCCTCTCCCTCTCCCTCTTCTTCTTCTTCTTCTTCTCCTTCACTTCCCTTTCTCATTCTCTACAATACCTCTCGGCTCTGTTATCTACCCTTCCGGTTCCAACAACCAGAATTGGCAATCTCCCAATTCCACTTTCTCCGTCTCCTTTGTTCCATCTTCTTCACCTGATTCCTTCCTCGCCGCCGTTTCTTTCGCAGGTAACGTTCCTATTTGGTCAGCAGGAACCGTTGACTCACGAGGATCTCTTCGTCTTCTCCCCTCCGGCTCTCTCCGCCTTACCAATGGCTCCGGCGCCACCGTTTGGGATTCTAGAACCGATCGTCTCGGTGTTACTTCCGGTTCGATTAAAGATTCCGGTGAACTCGTCCTCCTCAATAACCGAAGCGTTCCGGTTTGGTCTTCCTTCGATAACCCGACGGACACGATCGTCCAATCGCAAAATTTCACCATCGGTAAGGTTCTCCGATCTGGTCCTTACTCGTTTCAGTTAGAGAGAAGTGGGAATCTTACTCTTAGGTGGAACAATAACACGGTTTACTGGAATCATGGACTCAACTCATCGTTTAGCTCGAATCTATCGTCTCCTAGCTTAGGTTTACAGACTAATGGAGTTGTGTCCATCTTCGATTCCAGTCTTCGTGGAGGAGTTGACACTGTTTACAGTGGAGATTACGGTGATAGCGATACGTTTAGGTTCTTGAAGTTAGATGATGATGGGAATTTGAAAATTTACAGTTCCGCGAGTGGGAACAGTGGACCTGTGACGGATCATTGGTCTGCTGTTGATCAGTGTCTTGTTTATGGATATTGTGGGAACTTTGGGATTTGTAGTTACAACGATACTGATCCGATTTGCTTGTGTCCGTCTCTCAACTTTGATTTTGTTGATGTGGATGATAAGAGAAAGGGGTGTAAGAGGAAATTGGAGCTAAATGATTGTTCTGGCAGCACAACCATGCTTGAGTTGGCTCACACTAGGTTGTTTACGTATGAAAACGATCCGAACTCGGAGAGTTTCTTTGCCGGTAGTTCGCCTTGCAGAGCTAACTGTCTTAGCAGCTCTGCTTGTCTTGCTTCAGTCTCAATGTCTGATGGGTCAGGCAATTGTTGGCAAAAACGACCTGGTTCCTTCTTTACTGGGTACCAGAGGCCATCTGTTCCGAGTACTTCTTATGTTAAAGTGTGTGGTCCAGTTGTGCCTAACACACTTTTGATTGCAAAGAAAGATGATGGTAACAACTCGAAAGTGCATTTGTGGATTGTCGCAGTTGCTGTAATAGGTGGGCTTCTTGGTTTAATTGCAGTAGAGGTAGGTCTCTGGTGGTGCTGCTGCAGAAAGAATCCTCGGTTTGGAACTTTATCGTCTCACTACACTTTGCTTGAGTACGCTTCTGGTGCACCTGTGCAGTTTACCTATAAGGAGCTGCAGCGTTGCACCAAAAGTTTCAAAGAGAAGCTTGGAGCTGGAGGGTTTGGCACTGTGTATAAAGGCGTGCTCACTAATAGAACCGTGGTTGCAGTGAAGCAACTTGAAGGAATTGAGCAAGGAGAAAAGCAGTTTAGGATGGAGGTTGCTACTATTAGCAGCACACACCATCTGAATCTAGTCAGACTGATCGGGTTTTGCTCCCAGGGAAGACACAGGCTTCTCGTCTATGAGTTCATGAGAAACGGATCTCTCGATAATTTCCTGTTTGCTGTTGATTCAGGGAAGTTCTTGACTTGGGAGTATCGGTTTAACATTGCGCTTGGGACTGCAAAGGGAATAACGTACCTCCACGAGGAGTGCCGCGACTGCATTGTACACTGCGACATTAAACCCGAGAACATCCTTGTGGATGATAATTACGCTGCCAAAGTCTCGGACTTTGGGCTCGCCAAACTCTTGAACCCAAAAGACAACAGATACAACATGAGCAGCGTTAGAGGAACAAGAGGCTACTTAGCTCCTGAATGGCTCGCAAATCTTCCCATAACCTCAAAATCGGATGTCTACAGCTACGGAATGGTTCTACTAGAGATAGTCAGTGGAAAAAGGAACTTTGATGTCTCGGAGAAAACGAACCACAAGAAATTCTCGATCTGGGCTTACGAGGAGTTTGAAAAGGGCAACACCGAGGCGATCCTAGACACACGTTTAGGCGAAGATCAAACAGTTGACATGGAACAAGTGCGGAGGATGGTTAAAACAAGCTTCTGGTGCATACAAGAGCAGCCATTGCAGAGGCCGACGATGGGGAAAGTGGTTCAAATGCTAGAAGGAATCACGGAGATAAAGAAGCCGCCATGTCCAAAGACCATAAGCGAAGTATCGTTTTCAGGGAACAGTATGAGCACAAGATCTATGTTGGTTGCTTCGGGTGCGACTCGATCATCCTCTTCCTCTGCCACGCGGTCGTTTCAGACAATGGGGATCACATCGTCCGGACCGGCTTCCACAAGGATCAGTGAAGGTTCGTTGCTTGGATCTTAAAAAGTGTTTGTACTACTGTGATTACCAAATGTGTAGGTTTATTTTAATTTACTTATTGCATACGTACGTAATTGTTTAGGAACACATCAAGGCTATATATTTATTGACCATTTGTATCTGAAATAAACCATATGCATATTCAACGTTGTAAAATGGTTCTAAGAAAAAAAATCCATAGTTTTATATGACATACGACCTTCAAAGATGAACTTGAAGTCTATATATTATAAGTTGTCATATCTCAGGGTTGAAACAAATTTAAGATCTCAATTCCTTCCAATATTGTTGCGTGTACGTCGTGTCGTGCGAGCAGGAGAAACTCGTCGTGGGAAAAGCTCCACATTCTCTAAGTTTTAAAAAACAAATCATTTTCTGTAATTAGTTAGATTAGGAACGTTGGTAATTCTTACAAAAAAAAAAAACTGTTCATTATTTTGGGTTTAAAACAACAGAATCAAAGTATTAAGCAAATTGGTAGGACCTTTTTGCCTTGTCTAAACATCATTTCTTGTGATTTAGCAATTAAACAAAAAGACGTTCTAATCGACATAATATGATTCTAGAGACATCAAATCAAGGGGAAAAGATTAAAATAAAAATGTTAGAATCAGAAAAATGGCACCATATTCAACGAAGTGAATCCAATCTCCATTCGGTAGCCGTAAATAAATTTTGATCCTCACGAAGATATATTTTATTATTTTATTTGTCAAAGTTGTTGTATCTCATTTTTGTTTGATCTTCAAACTCTAACACCCATATAGATTTCGTTAATCATTCATATAAATTTGAACGCGTCTTTGGGTTGTATATAAAGAGTGTGGGGGCAAATGAATTATAAACAAAAATGATATAATTGAACTGTGGAATCAAAATATTCATGATAATATATAGCGATGGAGACATCAGAATAACTCAGAGGATGGAATTTGACCAATGTGAACTGAACTTGTTGAATCTTGGAATTGGTCCAAAAGAGAGCACATCCTTCCCGACCAATTTCGTATAGTATTAAAATTAATTTAGCAGTTAAATAAGTTACCTAAAAATAAAATACTTAAGAAATAATTTCACTTGTCTCATCATAGATACTAGTTTAGTTTATGAACATTTTTATGAAAACTACTATTGAAATCTCAAGCCTCTTTTGTTTTAATAAGAATGAAATTTGAGAAAAAGAAAGTTTCAACACGAAAAGTTTTCGAAATTACTTATTACTATCACCACAAACATTTAATTACATTTTTTTTTTTTAAAGCCGCATAACATTTTCAAACCAAAATTGTTTCATGGAGTTTGGTTTATAATAAACGATGCATATATAGGTCTTATTTGTTCCACATACAATACAGTATGATGTCTTTTGTAAAAATTTATGTTTCTTTTGAGTAATGAGTAATACAAATTACATTCCAAACAAAAAACGAAAAAGATCAAAACATTTGAAGCTCCAAATCTTTCATAGCTTTATCTTTTTTTTTATATGTAATAAATAAGTAATGGGCCATTGCATTCCATTTATTAAATTGTAAATACTAAATGATATATGATGAAAACATTATAACAATTAATTGTTCTATATCAACATCATACATAAACAAATGATTTTTCCTTTCAAGGTTCCTTTGACCAATGGTATAATGCTATTATGACATTGCCACACAAGGTAATTTAGTAAAACATTGTGAATTCAAGCCTACTATAGATACTGTCGTCCTTTATTTGGTAAAAAGTCAACACTCATTTTCAAAACTAGATATGCATACACATATTGACTCATTTGTTCACTTTTTCTCTTTCTAGAATCTCCAATAATTTTTTTTTTACTAAAGACATTAAAACAACAAAAAGTACAAGATGGTAAAAAGTAGAGAATTAATTACTTGATTCACTTTAATTTACTACTTGGAATTTCTTTTATGCTAATATATATACATTTTTCGAAATAAAATATTAAATTAGAATGATTACTTAAGAAAAACCAACTTAAGACTACAAGAAAAACAATACTCATTCATGATTCTATAATTTGAAGAAGACGAATCTAGTCGATAACATGTTTGATTATGCCGTTACATTTTGTCATTTTCTTCTATACCAGCTGCGAAAAATCATCAAAAATGAGTTTTCACATACCACGTTTTAAGAACCTCGCACTGACACTATAACAACACTTTGATACTCTTTGAAATTAACGTGTTTGTACTTTGTATCTTTCATTCTGTTTAATCGAGGTTATCTTGATTTGTAACGTTTCAATAAAATCCGTTCGAAATACAGGATATTTGTAACTTTAAATTTATAAAAAAAAAACTAATAAACTAAACTATATTCTATTTAAAGAGCAAAAATCTGATAATTTAAATATAGTGCAACTTGGTAGTAGAAAAACTTTTAAAAAAAAAGTGTAATGGGGATGAGTTTTGAAGAGTGTAGAAATGGGTAAAACGAGAAGAAAAAGGTTGAATTTATTTTTATTTTTTTGGGGCTAAAACTTCTCACCATCTGACACTCTCCAACTCCTCTCAACAGAACCTCCCTCCTCTATTTCAACTCATCTCTCTCTCTCTTCTCTTCTCTTCTCCTCTCTCTCTTTCTCGAGTCGCGTTTCTTCTTTTGCTTGTATAGAGACATCTTCACGGTTTCCTCATCCTAGAACTTGTCACTCCTCTCTGGAAGAACAAGCCCAAGTGGTTTAAGGAGGAAGAAGAAGAAAGAATCTGACTTCAATCTAATTCCCAGATCCGAGTTTCTGACTCTTATAGGTCTCTTTTGTATTCTCGACTCTTCATCCAAGCTACTGATTTGAATATCTCGTTTGGGTTCTTTAGTTTCTAGGGTTTTTTTTTTTTTTGATTTTGATCTCTGATTGTTTAATCAGAAACTGTTTCTCAAAAAAAGCTCTGTGTTTTCTTCTTGATTCATTGGCAGGTTTGTTATATGAGTATCAAGGTTCTTTCACTGAGCAATTTGCTCCATTAATGGACTGTTGCTCCTCTTATACGGATCAGGATTTGCGATTGCAGTGCTTTGCTGGTTACATTGTTCATCCTTTTGAAGTTTTGTAGATCGAGTTGGCGTATGGAGAGCTTCGAGAGAGTTTGAGAGCTAATTTCGATTATAAAGTTTGTAACTTGCTGTGATGGGTGGGCTTTGTTCGAGGAGTTCTTCTGTAAATAATGCTCCTGGTGGAAGCTTTGCACATGTTAATGGTCATCTAAATAATGGGTCTGAGGTGAAACATCAGTCTGGTGATGGCAGAGCAAGAGACAAAGTTGCTGACCCTTCTCCTCTGAGGGAGGATAATGTGGGTGATAAGCAGCATACATCAGAATCGTTTTCGTTTCCTAATTTGAATGTAGTCTCTGGTGGATCTCATCCTCAGAATATCGAAGATGGAATTCCTCGTTTATCCAGGGTTTTATCTCAGAAATCTAGATCCACTAAGTCTAGGCAGGCTGCTGTGGCTAAGGTAAACAACATATGTTATGCATTGTGGGGTTTAATTCTGAGTTTTAATTTATCTCTTTTCTACTTTACTAAGGTGTTTCTATATATAGGTTTCAGAAGTAAGCTCTATTTTGGGTAGGGCTGGCACTATGGGACTTGGTAAAGCTGTTGATGTGTTGGACACACTTGGGAGTAGCATGACGAATCTGAATCTTAGTGGGGGATTTTCTTCTGCGACGACAGTTAAAGGGAATAAGATCTCAATCTTGTCTTTTGAAGTTGCTAACACCATTGTTAAAGGCGCCAATCTTATGCATTCCCTTTCAAAAGATAGCATCACACATTTGAAAGAGGCAGTGTTACCTTCAGAAGGTGTCCAAAACCTAATATCGAAAGACATGGATGAACTGTTGAGAACTGCTGCTGCGGATAAAAGGTAACAGCCTCTGACAATGTTTATGTGTTTACGCTATATACTTTTACACTGTTATTTGTAGTTTGGAGATAGGTGATTTACTTTTGTAAACAGGGAAGAGTTGAGGATTTTTTCTGGAGAGGTGGTGCGTTTTGGGAATCGTTGCAAGGATCCTCAATACCACAACCTGGATCGCTTCTTTGACAGGTTCCAACATGATCCTGTCACTACGGTCACACAACGAGTCTATTCATTTTGGAAGTATCTGACCTTTCATTAGTTCTGTGTTATGATTTAGGTTGGGCTCTGAATTTACACCCCAGAAACATTTGAAACAGGAAGCAGAAACCATAATGCACCAGCTGATGTCATTTGTTCATTTTACAGCTGTACGTATTTTTCATGCCAACTGGTGATATTGGGTCCTGCTTGACTCTTTCAATGGCGATTTATTCTGATTATCTCTTATGTTTCAGGACTTGTATCACGAACTCCATGCGCTGGATAGGTTTGAACAAGATTACCAACGTAAGATCCAGGAAGAAGAGAACCCAAGCACAGCACAACGAGGTAGGTACCAAATTGGAATATATGTTCCCCAAATATTTATCTTTGGAAATGGATGATATTGTTTACAGTCTATTTTATTTTATTTGTTGGTTATCGTTCTAATATCTCTTCCGTTTTTGCTAGGTGTGGGAGATACACTTGCTATCTTGAGAACTGAACTAAAAAATCAGAAGAAGCATGTAAGAAACTTAAAGAAAAAATCTCTTTGGTCTAGGATCTTGGAAGAGGTAAGGGCTACAAACTGATAAATCATTAAGTTTCCTATTTCGGGAAGTTTCTGGGTTCATCTGGACTCCATTGTTAATTCTCGACAATACTAATAATGCTTAGGTAATGGAGAAACTTGTAGATGTTGTCCATTTCTTGCATTTGGAGATTCATGAAGCCTTTGGTGCTGCAGGTGAAGCTCTTATTGGATAAAGTAGTTTAGTCTTATTATAACTTTCAAGAAGATTGAGTATTTAGTGTGTCTGTCTTTTCTTTTTTGGTATCTAAAATGTAACATGTCCTTACAAACCATGATCATTCTACCTCATATGCAGATCTTGATAAGCCTGCAAATGACCCGCCAATCAATCATAAGAAATTGGGCTCTGCTGGTCTTGCCTTACATTACGCAAACATCATCACTCAAATTGATACTCTTGTAAGTTATTATTCTGTTGATCACTTAGTTTTACTTCCTGACCTGTTTTACAAATTCTTGGGATTGTGAATCGTCGGTCTCGTATTTGTGAATTTATGTCTCGTACTCGAATGGTTACCCGATCTCGTTAGTAATATCAATATCAAAATGATTGGACCTGTATGGACGTTGGTTAGTGGAATTTATTTTAATTAACTTATTTTTCCATTTCAATGAGTAGGTATCCCGGTCTAGCACTATGCCTGCAAGCACAAGAGACGCATTGTACCAAGGTTTACCCCCAAGAATAAAATCTGCTTTACGGTCCAGAATACAGTCCTTTCAGATTAAGGAAGAGGTATTACTATTATTCCATACTGCCCATAATGCTTTTGTGCTGACAAATGAATGGACTAGTACGTGCACTGTTTTTTACCTGAAATGTTATTTGTATGCCTGCTCACCACACATCTGTTTTGTTTGAACCAGCTAACTGTTCCTCAAATAAAAGCGGAAATGGAAAAAACGTTGCAGTGGCTTGTTCCTGTTGCTACAAACACAACCAAGTAAGCTTCTGCGCATAATAACTTGTTTTTTGTCGTCATTAGAACTGTGTTCTAACTATTAAAGTAAGTCAGACTTATGCCTCTGTCTTTTCTTTTCTCAACCAGAGCACATCACGGGTTTGGATGGGTTGGAGAATGGGCAAGTTCCGGGTAAGTCCTGAGTACAAGCAGATATTAAGGCTATTCTCTTTTCGTGCAGATATCTCGTTCCTTGCTGAATGTTAGATTATGCAAATAATTTCAGGTCGGAAGCGAACCAGAGACCTGCAGGACAAACAATACTAAGGATAGATACACTTCACCATGCAGATAAAGAAAAAACTGAGGTTTACATATTAGACCTGGTGGTGTGGCTTCATCATCTCGTTACGCAAGTCAGGGCCACTACTGGTTATGGTCTAAGATCTCCGGTTAAGTCTCCAATCAGATCACCTAACCAGAAAACGATCCAACTCTCCAGCGGTTCACACAACCCAAGTCAGGGCTCTCCATTGCTAACTATAGAGGATCAAGAGATGCTTAGAGACGTAAGCAAGAGGAGAAAAACACCAGGAATAAGCAAAAGCCAAGAGTTTGATACGGTGGCGAAAGCACGGCTTTCCAAGTACCACAGGCTAAGCAAGAGCAGTAGCCACTCGCCAATGATGGGAGAGATGATGAAAAATAACAAGGATACTTTCTCAACCAGAAGACCTTCTTCTGTTCCCATCATTGATTTTGACATTGATCGCATGAAAGCTCTTGATGTGATTGACCGCGTGGACACCATCGGAAGCTTGTAGTTAACGATGTCCATGCCCCACCGTCTGAGTTCACGATTGGGATTGGACAGACGGTAAACACCATCCTGTCTTATCCCCCAAAACGATGAGATGATGAAGAATGTGGATGTGATTAATCACATGGATGCCATCGAAATTCAAAACCCTATATAGGTGAAGATTTGGGTTAAAAAAAATGGCAAGAGGTTAGTAACTTTGTACTCTTTTTGGTTTTAAGGGTGTAATTTGGCTTGGGTTTGTAGCATTTCCTTTGTATCGTTCATTTTTCTTGTTGGTTAGTTGTATTGTGTACATACAAAAAACGTTTCTACATACAGTATGATCATTTGGAGAATAAATAATATATTATCTTCCCAAATGGATTAAACTCGAATTTAAAACACTAAGTAATAACCACCAAACATTACAACGCAAACAAACAAATCATCATTTAAAACCCAATTGGCTTTAGCCAGAGATGTCAATAGACTTAACTTGAGCCTTCTTGGTCTCCTCTACTTTAGGCACGGTGACAGTCAAAACACCATCCTCCATGGAAGCTTTCACTTGATCCATCTTCACATTCTCCGGCAACCTAAACCTCCTCGAGAACGTCCCGCTCGATCTCTCGACACGATGCCACGTGTCCTGTTTCTCCTCTTTGTCCACGTGCGTTCACCCGTCACCACAGCTGATAGCAGAGAGACTCTGTTTGCCTTTAACAAGAGAATCAAACAAACCTATTGTGTGGACAAGTGTAGAAACAAATGTCACATCCCACTAAAACACTAAACGAAGTGTACGGGACGGAACAGAAACGAAACGGGAATTGTGCCCATTCCTATTTCCTAGTGAACACGAAAACGTCGGCATGTGTAAATTAATTGATACATGCATACATACAATTACAAAAGAATTTCAAAATACGAATTAAATAATAATTTAACATTTTTTTAAAGGCCGTGCAAAAAATAAAATCTTTAACCCGCCACGCCTCTTTGTCCGTTCGTTTCGTTGGCCTAAACCATGAAGAATTGAACGATCTTTTTCTCTAGATTCCTATCCATCGCCCGGATCTGCAAAAGCTCCACAACAACAATGGAAGGAAAAGATCCGAATCTGTCTCCATCTCCATCACCTTACGAACTTCTTTTTCAAGCTCTCTCCCTCATCCCAATTCGTCACTACCTCTTCGCTCTCTTCTTTATCTCGACCATCTTCTTCTACAATTTCATCGAGTTTCACTTCCTTGGTGATGCGATTCTTCGCTATTTCAGATGCAGCGTCAATCTCGTCTACAATCCAGATTCGTCTCTTTATCACGGCGTTGTTTCACGGTGTCGGATTCTTCACGGCCGGTGAGTGTGTGTGTGTGTGTGTGTATACTTTTTTTTTTTGATTAATTTTTGGGCGAAATTTGTGGATTTGGTTTCTCTGATTGTTCGAATTTTGACAGATATGTGGCGACGCCTTGGTTAGCGAGCCCTCATCTTCAGACTTGTTTCTTGAATTTTCATGGATTGCCTCCAGTTTTCAGCTACAGAAGGTTATTTTTAATTTTTTTTTGGTTATTTCTCTGCGATTTTTTTTTGAGGCATATAAAATCATTCATAGTTTGTACTGTTTTCAGGCAGCTTTTTCTTGCTTCTGATGGTGGAACGATTGCATTGGATTGGCTGACGAACTCTGATGGTTAGATTTTATTGAACCTTGATTTTATTTACACATTTGTTTGTTTTATTCGCATCGTTGAATCTGTTTTTGATTTGTGTAGTTCTTAATGGTGCTCTTCAAAATCAGAGTGAAATTACAAAAGAAGTAGATACAACGCCTATCGCAGTTGTTATTCCAGGGTTAACTAGTGATTCTTCATCTGCAGTAAGTCTTAGCTAGGAGGATTTGTGCTTTATAACTGTTAAATCGTACTTTAGTGAAAATGTCTCTAATTGAATTTGGATTGGTGGTTTTGTATAGTATTTGAAGCATCTTGCCTACAACACTGCAAAAACAGGTTGGAATGTCGTTATCAGCAACCATAGAGGTTTGGGCGGTGTTTCTGTTACTGTGAGTTACGCTAGTCTCCTAGCATTCTGATTTCATGTTTTATTAAACGTTATGCTTGCTTATATACAATCTTGTTATGCTGCAAATGAATGCAGTCCGATCGCTTCTATAATGCTGGATGGACAGGGGATATACGGGTAGTTCTTGGTTATCTTCAACAAAAATACCCGAAGGCTCCTCTCTTTGCTATTGGAACTAGCATTGGAGCAAATGTTCTGGTATTTAATCAGGAACCTTAGTGTTTTACCATTATTAGTTTCTTCTAGTTTGATCCAGCTGTGAAACAAGTCTTAGCTTTGAATTATGTTGAAGTGTGATGAATTTGCTTTTCTATCATGGACCTTTTGTTGCATATTGATATGAGGTTACTGAAACTACCTCATGCTTCAGGTCAAATACCTTGGGGAAGAGGGTGAAAAGACTCCTCTGAGGGGTGCTGTAGCTATTTGCTCTCCGTGGGACCTCTTGGTGAGCTATTTTTCATAACTGTCTTCTTCTCTGTATATCTTAAGTTCTCTCTAATCACTTGATCAGACATCAAGACTTCTTTTATTTTCTTCATTTAATTTGGTTCTAATTTCAGACCTTTGAACTTGTAAATAGTACCAAGGGTTTCGTTTGATACAAGTGGATGCTTGATACATTATGCTTTTTCTTTCCCTTTTTCTCCTCCCAACAAGATTGGTGACAGGTTTATCTGTCGGACGTTCAAACAAAAGCTCTACGACAAAGCTCTCACCATCGGTCTCCAAGGTTATGCCCAATTGTATGTCCACCACTTTGATCAAGAACTGCCTAGATTTTGAGTTTGTAAGATGGGCTGAGTGGAGAGATTTCAGATATACTACTTTGAGAAAATGAGGTTTCAGTTCTAACTTTTAGTTTCATTGCAGGCATGAACCTCAGTATGCACGGCTTGCTAATTGGGAAGGCATTAAAAAGGTCAGTCACTTAACCACAGATCCATAAGTTATACAGTCTACTTGGTAAAAGCACTGAAACAAGCAGAGTTCATGAGCAAATAACTTAACATATTTCTTTTGCTATTAACGTTGTCTGTTGTTGCCAAACTATATTACTTCATCAGTCACGTTCCATCCGAGATTTTGACAACCACGCAACCTGTCTAGTTGGAAAATTCGAGGTATTAGTTCTCCTCCCTATTATCTTAACTCCTGAAGTTAGTTTTCCCCGAGAAGTGGCTTTGTCATTAATATATACATCTTTGCAATGCTCTTCATAAACACCATTAATTTCCCTGTTGATTTGACAAAGTGACAACGGGTTGCACCTTTATGCAGACTGTGGATACGTATTACCGAAAATCGAGCAGCACCCAATACATAGGAAATGTGGCGGTGCCACTACTCTGTATAAGTGCTCTAGATGATCCATTATGCACAAAGGAAGCTATTCCCTGGGACGAATGCAGGTAAAACGCTATCGATCTCTTTTTAAAGTCTTAAAATCCTGTTACAACAAATTAACATGAAGTTTCTATTGAAAGGGCAAACAAAAACATTGTCTTGGCTACAACAAATCACGGGGGACATCTAGCGTTCTTCGAAGGATTAACTGGATCTAGCTTATGGTTGGTACATTTCAGATTCTAACCAAGTGATAAAAGTACTTCTTGCTGTTTTGACTGTCTATATATGTTGTGTACAGGTGGGTTCGAGCCACCAATGAGTTTCTTGGCGCCCTTAGCTGCAGTCGTTATATGCATATACAGAAAGTAAATGTTCGTTTTTTAGAATTGCAGTTTAGATGATCTAACTTCTGTCTATTGCTTTCTTCCTAAGATAATCAAATTTTTGTTGCAGATTGAAGAGAAAAGAAGCTCAGGGAAACAAGAGCCTTTGATAAACCAAGGCCCGTACCTAAACATTGCAGAAGACGGGTTGGTGGCAGCAGTCAAGTACGAGAAAGACACCAATACCACCACGGCATCATCGAAGCAGAGAGGACGAAAGCCTGAGGACGATGTAACAAAGAGAAGCTTTAAGGAGCTGTGTCGGCTGACAAAACGGCCCGTATGGTTGCTTGGTTACATAGGCATGGTTACAGGTTTGCCTTTACTTGGACTGCTCCTAAACTACCTCTTCCGTAAGAAGCAACGACCTACAACAACATCCAAATCCTGAAAGTTGCTTCCTTTCTCGACAACTCCACTCACCCGTTCTTATATGATCTGTCCTAAAGGTTTTCTTATTATTATTATATTATTATTGATTTTTTATATGTTAATAATCCTCTTCAATAAAAATATTGTAATCGTTAGTGGGATTATCAAGTGATTTGTTAACTCATCTTATGTATGTCTTATTTTTCGAACAATACTTTCTTTAGAGCTTTTTTTTTCTTTGAGAACTGATTTTTAATTCGAAGATCAATTAATTTGGTTTAAGGATCAGTTCAGATCTTCACTGAAAAATCATATTACTCTTTTTTTTTTCATCAAAATCATATTACTCTTGACAAATCTTATGACTTGACAAATCTTATGATTTGATGCCAAAATACAATCTCAGTGGCATTATTGTAATACTACCACTGTTACAATCACAATGGCATTAGTGTAAAAATGTCAAAACTATAAGGGTATTCGGAGACGACGGTGAATATTTTGTCTGGCAACTTCGAGAGCATTAAGCGAAAGCAAAAAAACCTCGATAAAAAAACTTTGGGGCGAGATCGTGAGAAAATTTTTAGAGTTGAAATTCGAAGTAGAAAAAAGTGATTTTGTTTACTTGGATAGTGTTAGTTTTGGATTCACCAGCGTCGCGATTTGAAACCAGGATTTGATTTTTTTTTGTGTGTTTTCTTAAGTTATTCCGGGGAAATTTAGTAGACAATGGAGGAAATAAGATCAGCGATGGAACAACAAATGGATCTAATGGCGGATCTGGTTCAGAAACTCTCCGGAGAGCTACGAACGGGTTTACAACCTGCTTACGATAATTTCTTGGGATTTTTCCACGCCATTGATTGGAAGGTAATGAATCTGTCTTTACGTTTTTAAATCCGAATCCTTTCGTATTATTATACATCTATTGGTCTTGGCGAAATTAGAATCAGAAGTCCTCGAATTCTCGACATTGCAGGGTTGGATTTGATTCTCCATTAATTTGGGATTCCATACTCATATACATTGGGTTTATTTATCATGTGGCAGGAGCCTTGGATTATGGGATTAATGGCGTTTCATGCTTTGTTGCTACTGGTGACTCTTCTTTCTAGAAGGCATCTCAACTTCCATATGTTCCTCTTCTTATTGGCATGTAAGTTCCCTTTCAAACTCTTCAAGTAAACTTAATTACTGTCTCGTTTGCTGTAGTAACCCTACCTTTTTGTCACAAGAAGTCTCTTTGATTTTGGATCTTATTCATTTCTCCCTATGGGTTTCCTTCATTGTTTAGACTGATTATGTTTTAATATCGTCTCCTTTATTTTTTTTACTTTGTTACCAGTTCTTTCTCTGATCCAATGATCTCACTAGGCTATGTTGTGGAATTCATACTGTATCAAGGGTTTCTGGGAGCTTTAAGTATATTTTACTTCACTCCAACTGAGTTTTGGAGATATAACTTGCATGGGTTTATGAGTTAGTATGCGAGAAATTTTTTGGATTCAATGGTTGGTGGAAGGAAAAATATGATATTCATTTCGCAGCACAACAACTGTTAGTTTGGAATATGAAGTTACTGCATCTGTGTGAGTATAGTTTCTTAGTATACGTTATTGAGACTGATGGTGTGACAAAACAATTGCAGTGGGCGGGGTTTACTTCGCTGAGAATCTCAACCGGGAGCTGAGAAAAAACTGGAAGAGCTTCTCAACTCAAAACTACTTTGACCAGCACGGGGTCTTTGTATCGGTTCTTTGGTCTGGACCTCTTTTGGTCATTGCAATGATAATCCTGGTATGTGTTCAAGCAACACCCCTCTCTTTTCTCTGCATTAATCTATATATAAGAATCTACTGGATTCATGTTCTGATTTTTGTTAGCAGTGAATAATTTGTTACCAAGTACTTTGATTGAGCACTTCATATTTGAGTTAGAACAATGCCATCTAGTGGTTTTAACTTTTTAAGAACAGTTCTAATCCTTAGATCAAACCATACTGATTATAATAAGTCCATCACTTTGTTAGGATTTGAAAGAAATATATATAATTGTTGTGTGTTTTGACAGATAAACACACTGTTTTCGCTCTGCTACCTGATTGTGAAGTGGAAAAGAGCTGAACTCAGGCATCGTGCAAGGCTTGCTCGTACCAAGGAGGAATAGATGATCCCATTATCTCACACATTTTATGTATACTCTCACTTTGCAACAAACTCTTTTTTGAGTTTTTAAAGTAGAATCTGCTCTTTTTATGTATTTCGTTTTGGCTTTTTAAGTGAATTAAATTGTTTCAAACCGAACCAAACCAAACCAGATCATTCTACTTCGGTTTGTACTCGAAACAACCTGATTTCATACTCCAAATTTTTGAATTAATATTTTTTAATCAAAAAATTGTAGATTATTTTTTTTAAAACAAATTGAATTATTTGGTAGAAATTACATAATCTAAATTCATGTGTTAACCCAAACGGCCAAACCTAAATTTTGAATTAATTAAAATTAAAATTTTGAAATTGTCGTAAGAGATTAATGACACAAATTAGCCGTTACGAGTGTAAATAGAGGTCGTCGATTCAACAACACAACGGACTCTTCTTTTTCAAAATCAGAGAGATAGAGAGAGAGAGAAAGAGAGAACACTCTAGAATTCTTCATCTCCTTCGTTTTCGATTTTCGAAATCTCTCAGTAATCTCTCACTAGTTCGATCTTACGAAGGTATCCATGGAGGTTAAGGAAGAGAAACTGTTGGAGGAGGAGCAACGAGTGCCGGAGAAGACGATTCCGGTGTTCACTGTTCTTAAAAACGGCGCGATTCTCAAAAACATCTTCGTTGTGAACAGTCGCGATTTCTCGTCGCCGGAAAGAAACGGTTCCACTGTTAGCGGCGATGACGACGAGGTAGAGGAGACTCTCGTCGTCGGTCGTCATCCAGATTGCGATATTCTCCTAACGCACCCTAGCATTAGCAGATTCCACTTAGAAATCCGCTCGATCTCATCTCGCCAGAGACTCTTCGTCACGGATCTATCCTCTGGTATGAATCATCTCTAACTCCAGTTCGAACGATGTTTGTATTCCTCTCGCGAGATTGTTTTCATCTGCAATTAGATTGTTGTTTCTGTGGAATTGGATCTCGATTCTATGCGTTTTTGGTTGTTGATTTGATTTGATTTGTTTTTTCGATTTAGTTCATGGGACATGGGTTAGGGATCTGAGAGTTGAGCCACATGCTTGTGTCGAGGTTGAAGAAGGTGATACGATTAGGATTGGTGGTTCAACTAGGATCTATAGGCTTCACTGGATTCCGTTGAGCCGTGCTTATGATTTTGAAAATCCGTTTGTTTCACCACTTGATGCGTCTATGGTGATGGAGCAAGAAGAAGAGAATATAATGATTGAAGCAGAGAGTCTAGAGGTTGCAAAACATCAGGTTCGATCTTCTCTCCTGTGTTTCTTGCTTCAAGTGTTTGAAACGTGCCTTTAGGTTCCTTACTGCAGTGAACCTTTTGTTTTTAATTTAGCTGTTCTTATTTTGCTTTTGTTCTATAGTTATCTGATGTTGCTTCTTTAGCCTAATGGTGTACTATTCCTTTACTGCAGTCACTAGTGAATACTGGATTAAGTGATGATGGAGATCTACATCTGGATGTGACGTCAGAAGGAACTGGATCATCAGTCCCTAGTGAGGATGAGGATACATATGTTACCACGAGGGAGATGTCGTTGCCACTTGCGTTTCCAAGTGTTTTGGCACTAGCTGGAGATTCTGCCAGGTCACAAGAGCTTCAATTCAAAGAAGATTTGCAGACTTCAACAGAGTGGGACTTAGATGTTTTAGAAGCCGGGGAAGATAAGCCAAAGAGCAGCTCCTCCCCAAGTAAGCAGCAGAGTGGTGGCTACCTGGAGAGATTAGGTTGTTCTGACCTTCTTGTCGCTGCAGAGGCTGATGAGTGCAATGTCAGAGGAGATGGAGGTTTGCATCTGAATGTGATTTCAGAGAGGATGGAATCATCAGTGCCAAATGAGGAGGATCCATTTCTAGTTGCAAAGGAGACTTTATCGCTACAACTCTCAACAGATTCCATTAATTTAGAAATACTACGGCTCACGGAAGATGTTCAGGCGTCACCAGAGTTGTCCATAAGTAGTGTAGAAGTCAACGCAGAAATTCCAAGTAGTGGCTGCTCCCCAAGTAAGGGAAAGATTGATGACTGCTTTGAGGCTTCTAGTTGTTCTGCACCTGAGTTGACTATAAAGGTTGAGATTCTGAGCCTTCATCCAGAAGTCAGTGAAGAAACTGAGTTAGTCACAAAGGAGGTTATGGAAGCATCTGCTAAACCACTAAGTAAGGCTGATAATATGAGTCACGAAGAAAATAGAGAAACTGAGGTCTCAAGGCAAGTTATTGCAGTATCTCCCAATTCCTTCTCTCAAGCTGAGCCAACTTTGGAAATTTTAACTGATGAAGCTCCAGGCCTCCTAGGTTCTGAAGTCCTAAGTGAAGTGGCAGTAGATACTGAAATTGAGAACCTACTACATCAAAAAAGCAATGCAGAAACAAAGGCTGATATTCAGAATCACAAAGACAATGGAGAAAGTGAGGTCTCAAGGAAAGTTATTGCAGTATCTACCAAATCCCTCTCTCAAGCTGAGACAACTTTAGAAATTTTAACTGAAGAAGCTCGAGGCCTTGAAGTCCAGAGTGAAGTAGCCATAGAGACTGAAAGGGAGAACGTACTACATCAGACAAGCAATGGAGAAGCCAAGGTTGGTTCAAGACAAGTCAGTGAAGTATCTGATTGTTTGTCCGCTGGAAACGAAGGTCTTTCAAGAATCAATACCGAAGATATCCAAAGTCTATGCTCGAGTTGGCAGCCAATGCCTGAGAGTGAAGTTGGGGCTCAATCTGAGATCTGGAATGATGTGAATTCTGCAGGACATCAGAATACAAAATCAGGAATGACCAGAGAGATTGGAAAAATATTTGATGAAGGGAGCAGCTCGTGCCTTTCTGAGGTCCAACAAAGTGGTTCACAAATTTTCTTGTCAACATCAAATCAGAAACCCAAACCAGAACTGTCAATTGGCTCTGGGAGATCTGAAAAATATTACAGCCTAAGCGAAATTAAGGGTGAAGAAAGTACTGATAAATGGTGTCCAATTCTTTCAACCTTGGCGGCAGAAACCTTTGGGGATACAAAACCGATTGAAGAACTGCCTTCTGATGAAACTGGAAGTCAAGAAAACCAGACGCCACAAACATATACTGATAGAGATGATGTACTGTCTGAGATGGATAGCTCAAGCACATGCAACATTTGGTCTAGGAGAGGAAAAGCTGCTTCTGTTCTTCAGATCCGGACCAACAAGAGTGAAGGAAAGCAACAGTATACTGGGAAACAACCAAAAGACAAGTTTCATAGAAGACAGGCTCTAAGTGACAAGTCTATTTCTCTCACTGTTCATCATGGTGCAGAAAATCTGGAACCAGAGATCTTTACTCCTGACAAGGAGAATCTCAGCCCAAGTTCTCATATGTTAAAAAGATTACAAGAAATTGGTGACGTGAAAGATAGCAAGAGCTCTTCAAAGCTTTCAGGAAGATCATGCTCGTCACTGGTTCATTCAAAGCTTTCAGGAAGATCATGCTCGTCACTGGTTCATTCCAGTATCGCTATTGTTGCTTCAGAGGCATTCGCAGAACCAGAAATATTTACCCCAGATAAGGAGAATCTTACCCCAAACTCTCATATGCTAAAACGTTTGCGAGAATTTGGTGATTTTAAGGGTACAAAAGGCTCCTCCTCTAAAGCCACACGTAAACCATTCTTTGATCATTTGGAAGCAAATGTGATGGCAGAACAGAAACCAGAAGATCTACAGAGCATGAGCAGCAAATCGAAGGTGAAGCATGAGCCTGTGGCACTGAAGAAGAAAGCTGAACGGGTGCCTTTTCAACCTCTACTTGACAAATCTTCTTCCCAAAGTCAGTCATACACTGAGGCTTCTACTGCATCAGCGAGGAACAACAATTCTAGAGGCATTCGTTCTTCTTCTGTAAGTCCTACTTAACTCGATTGTCCTCTATTGATCCTTTGTGTAGTTTTTATACTAATCATTAGTTCACTGTGTTTTAGGTCCTTTCTGATGGAAAGAGCAAGATGAAGTGGACCATTGTGCTGGACACTTCTTCACTCTTGGATAAGGAGTCTAGGAAGCCACTGCACCTACTACAAGGTCTCAAGGGGACACATCTGGTCGTACCAAGAACAGGTAAAAATCCCACAAACCTTAAATCTCTGCCTCCATTTATTATATATCATACACAGATAATAGTTTCTATATTCACTTAAAGCACTAAAAACAACCACATAAGCATTTACTTTTTCTATATGACAAGGCTGTAAACGAATATGGAACATGAATCTATCATACAGATCTGGAAAAAGTTCTCTGCAATCACTTCTGACAATCTTTACCATTAGAACCATGCCTAACATTTGGTTTCATTAATCAGTGTTAAGGGAATTAAATGAGGTGAAGCGCAGTCGCAGTCTTCTCTTCAGAAGAAGAACAGAGATGGCTTCTTCAGCTCTGGATTGGATCGAAGAGTGTGAGGTTAATTCAAAATGGTGGATTCAAGTCCAGAGCCCATCAGAGGAAACCAAAGCAACTGCACCGACCCCACCAGTCACTCCTCAGTCAAATGGCTCGTTGGCATTCCCGTTTTCACTTCACTGGAACACTTATGCACCAGAGATCGATTCTCCTACATCAGAAGATCAGGTCCTAGAATGTGCTCTTCTTTATCGAAACCGTAACCGTGACGAAAAACTAGTTCTTCTTAGCAACGATGCAACGCTCAAGATCAAAGCCATGGCAGAGGTAAATTTGCATAACAAGATTCCATATTTTGAAATCAGGCACTCTGTGTAGTGTAGTAAATAACGTTTTGGTTTTGATTCTAGGGTGTGATATGTGAGACGCCACATGAGTTCTACGAGAGTCTGGTGAATCCTTTCTCAGAGAGGTTTATGTGGACAGAGAGCACGCCGAGAGGACGGACTTGGAGTCATCTAGACGACGTCGTGTTGAGAGAAAGGTACAACAACCGTGCTTGTAGAAGAAAGTCAACATACAATGGAGGAGGAAGAGGAGAGAGTGGTGCAGCAGCTAAAGGCTTGAAGCTCATATTGCTCCATAACTCTCACTACGGCCACACTCATTGATGACGCTTCATCATCATCATCATCATCATCATCATCCATCACTATGGCGACAGTTCCTTCTGTCCAACTAAGCCAAATAATTCTACTCGCTTACTCATGGTAAACATATGGAATAGTGTTTTTAGAATGAATGACATTTCTATAATGTGGCTGCTACTATTATTATGACTTTTCTAATTTTTTAATTGTGGAATCCAACGATAGAGATCGTCACTTTACGAAATTAGAATATTGGATAAAATCGTACAGCTTAGATATCGACCATACAATTTGCCAACATGCTTTCAAGTAATCACCGTGTTAATTAACTCTTTTTGCGGTGTGGTAACGACTTTTCAAAACATGAAAAGGGACAAGTGTCTTATTTTAATTTATCAACATTAATGTTAGAATCTTGCACATCTTACACATATTCAACCCATGATGCCTCGGTGAGTTTGCGACACCTTAGTTTAACTTTGCAAAATAAATAAATAAAAAGGCGACACTTGAACTGGAGATTTAAGTTTTAGAAACTTCAGATTCAGTGTTTTGAAGAAATAACAAACGTCGTTCATGTAATCAACTCGCACTTTTTCAACTTTTTAAAGAATTACAATGACGTTTATGGAAAAATGTGATTGTGTTAACCTAGTACCCCCTTATAGATGAGGCACCAAAGTTTTCTTAGCAAGGATCTATTTGAGTCGGCAACAATATCAACAACAGCTCCATATTCAAATTCTATGGTAGACCCTTAGAGCCATCTATAGTGAGTCTCTCTAGATGACCACATCGGAGTTGAGCCAATGTAGTTGATGAACTATATCGGATATACAGTAGTGAATTACATTATATGAATGCCTCTATATATCAGATTTACAAGCTAAACAAAAACAAACCGACGCTAGAAAGATTGTGCCAGGACCAAAACGATATCACAGGTTATATTAAAAATCTCATGTTTTATTAGAAAGCCCAACAAAGCCCAATAAGCTTTTGCTTTCTGAGGAGACAAAACAGTAAAACGCAACGACCATCAGACGTTGAACCCTTCCCCTCTTCACCGCCGTTGAAACTCCCCCGTTCACCACCAAAATCAAAGCTTTTGCTGCGGTTTCCAAACTTAAGGTTTGTCGGATTCCCAATTGTGGGAATCTCGTTTTCAATTGTTCTAATGGCTGTATGGCGTATCATCAATCGTTCGTTTCTCAAATACGCATCAAACCAATTAACAAGGAGGAGCTACACTCAAGTTTGTCTTGCTTCTAACACCTCGCTTACTCATGCTGTGAAACAGACAACAAAGTTGTCTTTTTTTGACATCCCAAATTCAGATATCTGTACAAGACCTTCTAATATCTTCCAAAATCTCAGATTCCTTGCTACTTCAGCTCAGGTACTCACTCTGTGTTCTTCTTCTATCTTGTTTCTATGGTAGCTATGCTATTCATTTAGTCGTAGCTTCGATTTTTTTTCTTCCATTTTTGTATATATATATATCTATGGCTTTCCAATTTCTTCTAGTTTGGCTAATTTGAAAAACGGTAGCTTTGCAATTTCTTATTTATGTGCTAGCTATGCAATTTTAGATTGTTTCTGGGATGGGATCGTTGCGTTTTTAGATTGCATTAGATGATGCGTATGGAAAGATCTGGAACTCTACAAGATGTTGCTTTTTATATTGTGTTCAGCGACATTAGATTTGTCGATGTTATAAGTGAGTGAGAGAGCAAAATGTTTTGGTTCAGAGCTGTTATATTGTAGTATGTCCTATAATCTTGATGTCATAGTTGTTCTTAACTTTGTATATCGATGATCTTGTTCAAGTCACGGAAGAAGGAAGAGGAAGCTGACTCCGATGGTCCACGTCTCAATGAGAAGATTACTGGCGAGTTTGTTAGATTGGTTTCCGAGGAAGGTTAATATTATTTCATTTTTTTCTCCTTTTATGTGGAAATTTGTAGCAATGTACAAATAAAGAAAGAGCGAAAGAATTTGTTTGTATTTTCGGTGAAGTTATCTTTAGATGGAGGCAGTTAAAAAAACTTTTGCTCTTGTACATTTTACTAAAGAGATGGGTGACATATGTGAGAAGTCCAAAATACAGCTTTCGAATTCATTAGGTATATACAAAAATGGATTTCAGAGGATTCTTAGAATCATGAATGTGTGATATCGTTTTATCATTATGCAGGACACTCTGTTGTGTCTCTGAGAGAAGCTCTCAGACGGGCGAAGGAGCTCGAGTGTGACTTAGTTGAGGTAACTTGTTACTTGAAACATGATTGCAACTTGAGATCTTTGGTAAATTCTGTTTTGATTTGTATGTCTTCATGGTGCCCAGTTTGTATCTTTGTAAAATGTTCTTATGCCATGTGTCTCCTTTTCTGAAAGAAATGCGGTAGTCGTCATGGGTAGTATGATGATATTCATAGTCTACTTCTGGCTGCCAAACTATAGTTCTGCTGATGAACTTCTGTTTTTTTTTTTTTTTTTTTTAGACGAATGTGCTTATAATGATATTTCTCATGAGGTAGGTCTTTACATATTTCTAAATCTGTGTAGGTCCAAAGAGATGCTAAGCCACCTGTGTGTAAAATTGTAAAATACACACTGGAGAAGTACAAAAAAGCTAAAGAAGGAAAAGAACGTGCTAAGGCCAAGGTCAGTGATATGGCCTATCCATGCTTTGAATTTCTCCTGCTTGTCTGTACAAAATACTAGTTGTATTTTTTCCTAATTAATTGTTTTACCTTGTTCTAGCGGGCTGAAGCTATTAGACCTGAAGTCAAGGAAATTCGATTTACTCCAAAAATTGTATGGTTCTCTAGAAACGCCCTAGTCCCTACCCTATAGATTTCTTCTCCTTCTTATCTGTGTGTCTGTGTGGTAATGAAAATACTACAATGACATTTTTGTTTCACCTTCTTTTTTCTTTAGGACGCGAAGGACCTAAAGTTTAAATCTGATCAAGCATTGAAGCTGATGGAAAGTGGATATCGTGTCAAGGTAGTAATTTTCTTAGTCATTGGACTTCTTTGTACTGGTTTCTCATGGGCTTTCGTGGGAAACTCCTGAAAAGAGTATTTTATTGCGAATATTTAAATTTATGTTAAACAGTATTGCTGTTCTGACCTCTGTGATGCTGCGGTGTAAACAAAGTCCCTGACATTCAATGCTCCCCTTTTTTCTGATTTGAGATGAATTTAGTAACATTCTTGGTGAGCAACTTTTTATTTATCTCTCTCTATTTTGTGTAACAGTGCAATGCAGTGCCTGACAAGGACAAGCATAAGGAGCTTGAACCAGAAAAACTGCTTGAGTTACTATTTCGCTTTACTTGTTATGTAAGTCCCTACTTCTTTATGTTCTGTGACGTCTTCTATTCGCATTTGTATTGTAGTTTTATCGTCCTTGTTTTGGTTTGAATTCTTGTATATAACATCTATCCTTATCATAATTATGTGTACAGATTGGGGATGCACTTGTGGAATTTGGACCAGAGGCGGATAGAAAAAGCGCAGTGGTGATAGTTAGACACGCCAAGTTTGGCCCACCCAAGAAAGGAGGGGTGAAAAAGATGAAGGATTTGGACATGAAATCTGCAAGAGTGAAAGAGTCACCAAAGACTGATAGCCCGGAGGTCGGAGAGTCCAGTGTTGATGATCAGGGAGATATAGAGAATTCTGAACCTAGGATCAGTGTTGAGAAGCCCCAACCTTTTCATGTCCAGAAGACGTACGCAAAAAGAGAACCATGTAGTGAGTTTTCAGGAGATGGAGATACAAGCCGGTTTGAACCTCGTTCTCCAAACCAGCATGTAAACCCACAACGTCCTCGGTTCCCAAACCAACAACCTACCGGGCGATTTAGTCCTCAGTCTCCAAATGCACCAAGGCCTCAATTCCCAAACCAAGCTCCAAACCAACAACGTACAGGGCGGTTTGATCCTCAGTTTCAAAACCAGCCTCCAAGTCCTCAACGGCCTCGGTTCCCAGACCAAGCTCCAAATCAGCAACCCTCTGGGCCATCTCCAAACCGCCACCCAGACCGGCAAGGTCCTCCACCACGAATTCAAAACCAAGCTCCAAATCAACAACCTGCCGGCCGGTTTGAACCTCAGCCACCAAACCCGCCCCGAGCTCCACCACGCCCACAAACCCGGTTGCCAAATGAAACTCCAAACCAACAACATACGGACCCTGGAAGATCTAATGGGCAGACTTCAGGTTATGGGATTTTCAGCACCCCAAAAACGAAGTAGAACAACATGCTATACACATTGAACCCGTAGAGTTGCAATATTTTTGATATTTTTCTTGGGAGATTTGCTGATGGCTCATTATTTTTACGTGTAACTAAGAATAGTCCATGCATACACGTACACTTGTAACCCTCATCAAAATTTTTTCTGGTCACTACCACTCAATAATCCATGAACGAAAATATTAGAAGTAGTTTCAATCTAAATTAAAGATGGGTTTAGGCAGTGAAAATCAATCAAAACTTAATAAAATGACTGAAATACTTTTTGTTGATTTTGATGTCTGATTTTTTAG
Source organism: Camelina sativa (assembly GCF_030686135.1). Lineage (NCBI taxonomy): Eukaryota > Viridiplantae > Streptophyta > Magnoliopsida > Brassicales > Brassicaceae > Camelina > Camelina sativa. The sequence continues at coordinate 17,797,387 of NC_141893.1, forward strand.
TATTAATAGATATATACTCGCAAATAATACTGTATACAAATAACAGTCTTATAACAAATTAAAGCACACACCGTGTAGTGTAATAAACAACGGTTTGGTTTGGATTCTAGGAGAGACGTCACATGAGTTCAAGGAGAGTCTCGGGTTAATCCGTTCTCGAAGAAGTTTACGTGGACAGAGAGCGCAGCAAGAGGACGGGCTTGGAGTCATCTAGACGACATCGTGTTCACAGAGAGAGGTACAACAACAAAACTTGTAGGAAAAAAACATCGTACAATTGAGGAGGAAGACGAGAGAGTGGTGCAGCTTCTAAAGGCTTAACGCTCATTTTGCACCATAGCTCTCACTATGTTCACAATCATCGATCATCATTCATCATTCATCATTCATTATCCATCATGCATCATTATCATCCAATCCATCACTATGGCCACATTCATGCATCATTATAAATTTATAATCCATCATCACTATGGACCTATAGCCATACTGATCTACGATCCATCATGCATCAGGTTTCTTCTTTCCAAGTAAATCCAAATCAAATCAACTCGTCTTACACATGGAATAATGTTTTCAAGAATAAATGATACTTTAATAATGTCAATATTATTATGATTTTTTTTTCTTCAACTGTGGAATTGCATATGTTTTCCAACGATAGGGATTGTCACTTCAACGAAATTAGAATATTGGGTAAAATGCTTAAATATAGACCACACAACTCGCGAACGTGCTCTGAATAATCACCATGTTACTGTTTTTGTAGTGTTTGCAAAATGACTCTTCGAAACATATAAATAATCATCTATATATAATGCTAGACTTGTGCACTATGCAACATCTTACACATGTTGTTCCACCCATGCTCGATATATTGACGACACGTGAGTTTAACTTTCCAAAGAAATATAAATCTTTGAATCGGAGAGTAGTATTCTTTATAACTTAAAATTTTAATGTTTTGAAGTATTGTTGTGGACTATATATAACAATAGCCGGCAAAAAAAAAACATCATTCATATGTAATCAGAATTTAAGTGGCAATTATGGAAAAACTGATCATGCTTATATTTCAGCACAAGAAAAAATGTTGTTAGTTGCCTAGAAAATGAAATTTTGATTATTAATTATTGTGATAAAGTAAACAAAGAAATAAGAATTGGAAGTGGTACACTATATCGTTTTTTTTTTTTTTTTGAAATTAAGGTTGTTAGATTAATATATAAATGGTTGATTCTACTTTTGTCTAAAAAAAGGAATTGATGTAATCAGGAGTCATAGACACTAGTCGCTACAGTTAGAGAGGTTCCCACCACTTTTGTTGGTGCAATCATATTTGCCCACTTTGTCCAAACAATTACTCCTTTTTGTTCTTCTCTTATTTCTCAAAATCCTAATTGGATTTGAACTCTCCTACAAGTACTACCTCTATTATTTTCAAATGGATTCACGCTAATCTCCTTTACAATTAAACGAAAGTACCATTTTGTAAACTATATAATTTTAATAAATTAGTTATAAATAGGTTATACATTAATTAATAAATCAATTAGTTAAAGGATGGAGACCAGAGTTAAAGGAACATTTGGTGCATAAATAATCTACTGGTGAATTTAGATGAGTAGTTTCATTCCACCATAAGGGGTTAGGATCGATGCTCTGTAGAACCAGCTTGGGGCCTATAGGGGCAAGCTAGCGAGAACTAGTGGGGTCTAAGAGACGGATTATTACAATATATATGAGTCTATTTTGTGAAACAAATAAATTATTTTATTATTTATTATAATTAAAAATAGTTTTATTTCTGGATATACTATAAGTTGAATTTTTTAAAAAAATATAAATTGTTCAATCTATAAAATATTCAAGGTTTAATAATATTATTCTTTAAAAATAATATTTATTAAATTAAAAAATTTACTGAATAACATATCAAAATTTGAATATTTAAATTCAATTATATATATTTTTGTTGAATTTAATAATTTTATATAATATAATAAACTTTATATAATTTATTTTGAAATATTTTTAATATTGAAACTTGATATAAAAGTTAGAAACTATAAACAATTTAAATTGATTTGTTATAGCAATGTCAATAATATGTCACTATAACATAAAAGAATTTCAAGAAACCAAGTATATTAAAACAAAAAGTATAACAATATATTAAATTACTCATAATATAATAACTCGCTTTTAAAAACCAAATTTACAAAATTATGTCTTATAATGACATTCAAGTCATGATGTAAAATATACATTGCTGAAATAACTTCACATATATAACCTAATACAATATATTGAATTTTATTTTAAAATATAAAATACACAAAATTTTGTATAAAATAAAATTTAACCAGTGTTATAGCATGGGTACTTATCTAAAATCATTAACAAAATAAAACTTACAAAATAAGTGTCTTTTTTCAAACCATCATATTTAGCATATGGTTTTATTGCATAATGTTTTATCCAAAAAAACTTTTAAAAAACAATCATATAAATTATATTATATATAAAAATTACAATATAAATAAAATGAATTTCAACCCGTACTAAATCTAGTTCATTTGATTTGGATTCTCTCTTTTTTTTTTTTGATTTTAAAGTTTTAGGCTATTCTATTATATATTTATTTGACATCGGTTACATTTTAAGTTTTTAACCTTAATTATAGAAATGTTATTTTTTATAATGCTTAGATATATTATGATTTCTGAAAAAATAAAAAAAATCTTCTAGACTTCTAGTTCTCCTATATATAATGACACATGAATATAACTAATACTCTCTCGTTTTCATTTAAAGTGTTATCTAAAAAAAAAAAAAAATTGTGTCACAAAGAGAATCATTCTACCTTCTTAATGTATTTTTATGCTAAATTTTCTAATCTACCTCAACTTAAAGCTCATTTTATTGAAATTAAATTATCAAACATTTATTTGATAGAAATTAAACAAACATGTATAATTCAAGTTTTTCTTTAGCCTGTGTGTGAATTGTGTCAAAATAATACTTTTTATTAAACAGAGGAAATACAAACTACTAAGCTAGACATTTATGGTCTGAAAATTCTGTGTTTATCTTTTTTTTTTTTGTTTTTTTTGTCTATTTGGTAACTCTTTGATTAGAATTCCTTTTTTCTTGTAAATAAAAATGAATCAAAAGAGCACTAGTTAACTAACGTCTTAAGTTTGGGGTTGTAAGCTAAGTAAGTATCGAGAAATGCCAAAGCGAAGATAAAGGGAACGACACCTATATAGGTTTTGAAAATGGTGAATGTTGTTGCTATAAATGGTGACAATCTTAATTAGCTCATTAGGAGGATGTGGGAATCTTGTGTTTCCCAATCAACGATTAGCTCATTAATTTTTATTTTATTTTCTCAACTCTTTTAAGAGTATTCAATGTTGGCATTCCAGATTTCCAGCGAGTGCATGCACGAGCGGAACCTTCGTGGCAGGTGACACCACTTGGCAGATGTAAATAGAACTTAGAGGTTTCTCAAAATTTAAGTAACTTTATCCTCATATTTATTTCTTTTTGTTTGAAAGTACTAGCTTTTATTCAAGATATTCATTCTTAGTTATTTTCGATACCTATCCAGATTTTTCATATGGTAATATATAGTAGTATCATAGACTCATAGTTTCTGTTGGAGGAAAACTTAGGGTTTGCTTGCTTTATGTTTGTTTTATATCAAAGAAAATGTTTATGAAGTGATGGAATTAAGAGAAGTTAAAAAGATATCGTTAATTCCATATTTAACGTTAGTAAATTTTGAAAAAAAATAGATTTGCATAAATATAGATAACAAAATGGTATTCTTGAGAACTAAATATTAAAGATGGAATAATTTGTTTCTCTCCGAATCATATTATCAAAAATAATTTATCGTAAAATTAATTGTTAAATAAAACTGTGTGAATTATATAGAACTAAGTCTAGGTTGTATAACTAGCTAGGACTTGTTTCTCAGGATATGTAACTCTACCAATTTAGTTGACAAAATTCTTGTATTTCGATTTATTGAATATAAACTAATTTTGTTAAAATTTTCAAAATAGTTTATAGCAATTTATATTTCTTTTCATCTCTCATTTCTTCAATTTTAGTCCTCCTATTGCTTATAAAACAAATTGTTTAGTCATCATCATACATGACAATATTCAACCCAAAAAACTCTTTTCCACCAATTTGGATGATCCAATGTAGTTCTAAATTATTCAATAAAATGTCTAGTTGGGTTGGGAAATAAAACAAAGAAAATATATTGCACAATTTTCAATTATGGAAGTAGCCAAGTCAAATATTGCAAAATGAAGCCGCATGGAATAGACGCAAAAGAGAAAGAGAAATATAGTAATAAACCGACGGCTGTGATACATCGTTACCGTGATTGATGCGATAATAAAACAATTACACATCGTTGGATCTAATTGATACCGATACATACATATAAAATGAACGGCTGAGATGATTTGTTGACTTTACTTGATCGTCTCATATATCAACGGCTGTAATGTAATTGTTACTGTGTTAGATGCGATAAAACGAACATAAACCGTCCGATCTGATAGATATAAAAAATGAACGGATGAGATGAAAGGGTTGACTTTTTTACATTTGGTAGATCAGGAAGTGGAGAGCACCCAGGGAGAGAGCTAACATGAGCCCCGCTCTGGCGCTGCTTCTTCCTCTCTCTCTATCATCATCACTTTCTCCATCTAATCTCTCTTCTTTTAAAGCGGCCATTGGAGCTCTCCAAGTTCTATCTCAACCTTTACTTGTTGTGGCGATTTTGAGTTTTTTCTTAATCTCTCTCTCTCTTTCTCTTTCAAGTGAATTTTGACTTCTGTAAGTTTTCTTTTTCAATTTCTTTGAACCGATTTGGATTTTTTTTTTGTTGAACTTTGTTTCTATCGTGAGGAAGTGAATTTATGATTTTAGGGTTTTTAATTTTGTTGTCGGCGAGTGATGATTTATGTTTTTTTTTTTTTTTGTTTTTAATTGGGGAATTTTGGGGTTTTTGGATCTTAAAGAGTTGTGTGATAAAAAAGTGTTGATTTTGAGAAATGGGTTGGTTACATGAATTGTGTATGATGAACTTTGAGATGGGTTCTGATAAAGATTTGTTCTTTTGTTTAATTGATTTTTTTTTTTTTTGATTCTTTATGGTTTGTAGGTTTTGTTGTCTTTCTCTATTGAAATCAAAATGGAAACTGAAGACGATTTGTGCAACCAGACCAACTGGGGAAGCTCTTCTTCTAAATTACGAGAGCCTTGTTCATCGGACCAGGCTTTCTCGGGTTTCACGACGCAGCAAAAGTGGGAAGATGCTTCGATCTTGGATTATGAGATGGGTGGTGTGGAGCCTGCTTTGCAAGTTTTCGACGACATGAAAGCTTCAGGGCAAGCTAATGTTGATTTCCTTCAAGGTGTTAGGGCTCAAGCTTGGGATCCGAGGACGATGCTAAGTAATCTATCTTTCATGGAGGAGAAGATTCACCAGCTTCAGGATCTTGTTCATCTGCTTGTTGGACGAGGTGGTGGTGGGCAGCAGCAGCAGCAGCTTATAACTACGGATCTTACTTCCATAATCATACAGCTGATTTCAACTGCAGGTAGTCTTCTTCCATCTGTTAAGCATAATATGTCAACAGCTCCGGGTCCATGCACTGGGCAGCCCGGTTCAGCCATGTTCCCTTATGCAAGGGAGGCTAATAACGTTGCTTCACAGAGCCTAAACAATAACAACAACAACAACAACAACAACTCTGGTGCCCAAGAGTTCGATTTGCCTAAGCCGGTCGTTCTTGTTGATGAGAGAGATAGCCATGTTGTGGAGGAACATGAAATGAAAGACGAAGATGATGCCGAGGAAGGGGAGAACCTCCCTCCTGGTTCATACGAGATATTGCAGCTTGAGAAAGAGGAGATTCTCGCACCGCATACCCACTTCTGCACCATTTGTGGCAAGGGTTTCAAGAGAGACGCCAATCTGAGGATGCACATGAGAGGCCATGGAGATGAGTACAAGACAGCAGCTGCTCTTGCCAAACCGAACAAAGAATCCGTACCCGGGTCTGAGCCGATGCTGATCAAGAGGTACTCTTGCCCATTCCTGGGTTGCAAACGTAACAAGGAGCACAAAAAGTTCCAGCCTTTGAAAACGATCCTGTGTGTGAAGAACCACTATAAACGCACCCACTGCGACAAAAGCTTCACTTGCAGCCGGTGCCATACCAAGAAGTTCTCTGTCATAGCAGACCTGAAAACACACGAGAAGCATTGTGGGAAAAACAAGTGGCTCTGTTCTTGTGGTACAACATTTTCAAGGAAAGACAAGCTGTTTGGTCACATAGCTCTGTTCCAGGGACACACGCCTGCGATCCCCCTTGAAGAGACAAAACCTTCAGCCAGTACATCTGCTCAGAGAGAGAGCTCTGAAGGCGGGAACAACAACCAAGGAATGGTTGGCTTCAATCTCGGTTCTGCACCTAATGCCAACCAAGAAACCGCACAGCCTGGAATGACGGATGGGAAGATGAGTTTTGAGGAGTCTTTCTCGCCGATGAACTTTGATACATGTAATTTTGGAGGGATCCATGAGTTCCCGCGACTGATGTTTGATGATTCAGAGAGTTCATTTCAAATGCTTATTGCAAATGCCTGTGGTTTCTCGCCCAGGAGTGTTGGGGAGTCTGTTTTAGATACTAGTCTCTAAGGCATTACTAATATATGTTAAGAGTATTAAGTTATGTAAGATGTTCTAGTTTTTAGCCTTTAAGCAGCTCTTTTGTGTCTGTAATTTGTTTTCGCCAGAATAATAATATCAGGAAAGCAAAAAGTGGATTTCCTTTTTTAAGATCTGTTACTAATATAAGAAAGTTAGATTCTTTATTTTTTCTTAGCTATTATTGTTCATTTTGATTGGACCAACTACGTCCATCTCCATAGTGATAGTGTCAATCTAGGAAAAGAACTGATTATCTCTCATGATACAACAAATTGGATTTAGATTCATATATCTATGAAAGTATGTAACAAAATTTGATATGAACTACAACGTCGACAGTTAGTTTCAAGGTTACAAAAACTTGCTATCAACTAAAATGCGATGGTGTGCTTGAGCTACTCAGTATCATCTACGCAAGGTTGAGAAGAAGCTTGACAGTACTTCTGAATCATTGCTTGTATCTCTCTCAGCAAGCCATTCCTCTTGAATCTGTACCCTCACATCCCTATCATAAAAGAATGCTTACAGAATTAGCAAGAATATCTTACAAGTGATGCGTAATCAACCAAAATGAAAGGGTTTAAAGTGGGAAAGATAGAACCTTTTCAAGGCAAGAACTTGATAGTTTCTTCTCAAGTAATCTGCGTATTTCGTAAGTGCCTCTTGAGCATATGGTCTCCCCACGGTTCTTACAGCTGCAGCGCTGAGTAAACTCTCCAAAGAACCATGTTTTCTCACAAGTTTCATCGCTGTTTTCCTTCCAAACGCTGGCACCACATGCTGAATCCCCGGAACTCCATCAACCTCATCACCCATTATACATCCTGTCACCAAATCCATAGTCCTGCTTTAGTATAGCCAATAGTCAAAAATGCAGAATACTTCCCTGGCTAAAACCAGACATGTGTAAATATCTGGTCAAATCCTCTGATCGAGTTGGTTTTGACACTTCAAAAAATGCAAAACTGTACAGAACGATAAACGTTAACAGGCATGTTTACAGATAACTCGGATTAGGCACTTACGGAAGCTCAAATCAGACTGTGGATCACAATTATACTGATCATGGTAGTGTTTCAAGGTATAAAAGGACCATCTGTTGAGATCTGCCAATGGAATGACAATCTGAACATTTTCTGAAATCAACTGCTTAAAGTCTTTGTCCGGTGATGCAATAACCACACGATATCCTTTTTGCACGGCTTGTTCCATCAGCGTAGCCACCACATCGTCTGCTTCATGCCCTTCCATTCTAACAACCTAGCTCACAACAACAAGATCCTTAGTCAGATCATTTTCATCTACTTCTATGGCTAATTCAAATAATTATGATCCTCTCCTAATCAACTCTATCCAAGTGACAGAATTGAGCTAGTTTAGTTTTACCCACTGGCACATTGCATTTTCTAAGAACTTCATCGACGAACTGATGTGGCCTCTTGGAGTACTTCCCAGGATTTGGTGATTTCCTATGAGCTTTATATGAAGGCAGCAGTTCTCGGCGTTGCTGGTTACCTTCTTCTCCATCAATAACCTACAAAAAATAACATCTTTCGTGAACCGGAGAAGAGAGACAACAAAATTGTGGCAGAATCAAAGAAAAGGAGAGATTTTTATTTTTGTTTACAGCAATGACAGGATCAGTGAGGCTGACTTGAGAGAAGAAGAGTGAAATCCAGTGACCAAAAGCTTGCGAACTGGGTTTGTTTCCTTCGTAGCAAAGTGGACTAACGTCTAAGAAGAAGACCCTTTTCTTTTTCTTCCTAGTTTCGTCATTGATGCTACTGAGAAAATCATTCTGGAGAACTTGCCCATAACCTGTTCGATGAAATGTCTCAGCGGAAGAGGACGAGGAAGGAGGAGAAGAAGAAGAAAATGAAGAAGAGACCCATTTGGTTCTTGAAGCTTGTGGCTTGTCGATAGATTTAGTTGTGAAGGAAAAGAGAGAATTTGGTTGAGCAAATCCCACTGTTATCATCGTCTTCAACCTCTGCGTCTGTTCTACAAGACTAACTACTACTACATGTCAATTAGTTAATTTATCCATTTAGTCGTTTGTTGTTTTCCAGTATACTTGGATCGAGCCTTCTTCTTATAATGGGCCTTAAGTGGGTAGTTTTGGGATTATGCTTTACGTTAATTAAGGTCTCTAGTCTCAACACCATATATCAAACATATTATATCAGTTATGTCGTTTGAATAATTTAGATGTTAAATCAGACCATGAATAAGTCATGTTGTTTGAACTCTACCCATTTAATTTATGCAAGGCAAACCAACCAAAACTAGAGTATTTGGTTTATCTAATCTCCAATTGCTTAAAATTTACATTTTTCATATTAATTTTGATAAGCAAACAAACATTTTACTCGTGGCAACTAGGATGAGACTCCAACTCCTTGGCAACTTGGAGTTATGAAAATCACGCAAATTCAAATTTGACATCTCAGAATCTGTGTTTTTTTCTCTTATTTCCACTTTGTATTATCGTTTTCCTCCATTGTTGTTGTTTTTGTCTGTTACTTCTATAGATTTTTGGTTTTTCGTTACTTTTATTTATGGTAACTTATGTCAAAGATTTAAAATCTTCATATTGATACCAAAAAAGAAAGTATGATAAGCATATAATGATCATAGTCTATCTCAATACATGAGCTACCTCTTTGATCATCAACACCATATCTTTTTTTGGCTTCACACTCTCATGTCGAGCGCCTTCAAAACAGGCAATGAATTCATTTCTTCCTTCATGTATAAGAAAATAATTTTTGTTGAATAGTTTTTCAGATCCAAAAATAAGCTAAAAAGAGATAATTTTTGAATGGAAGAGAGAAAAATCATTAGTTTTATTTTTCTACATAACACAACGAAAAGATTAAGAAGATAGTCATAGAATATGAAAAAGAATCTAACCACTTGGCAAAAAAATTATTGTTTGTGCAACTTTAAACAATTTATGCTTATGATTACAACAAAACAAAAAACAAAAGTAAAAGCTACCTAGCTAAAGGCGGGGATGCCTTGGCAAGGGATCTAACTAGGCGAGCTAGCGAAGACGCTTAATCAATGAGAGTTGTATCCTATATAAAAAATCAACCCGACACTGCCAATGACATTTGCCCATGAGTCCATGACATTGGCTCTTTCCTCAATTGCTGGAGGTCCATGCGGAGGATTGATTCCATATTTATTTTCCAATCATAACATATAATGAAAACTAAAGTCATGAAATGATGGGAATATGAACAATTATTATTTTAATTTTGTAAGGATAAATAAAAGCTACCAAAAAATGAGCATAAAATTCATGTTAAGAAGCGAGATTGGGTAATCCGGTTTCAACGAAATCGAGGAAACCACGTTCTGGATCCACTCGTCAGGCAGTGAGGGGAATTATCGATTCCAATCAGAGATGATACCGGAAGATCGACAAGGGTAGGGGATGGTGATCCGCCCAACACCGTAACATGATCAATTTCCCGCAATACACCAAGGGACGGTAATGTATTCTCACCATCAACAAGTGTTCTCACCACTAGGTTCTTTATTATCTTTCAAATTACAGCTTTATCGTGTTACCCCCATGTTTGTTACCACTAGTACAATTCCGGTTATACTTTATCTTACTCGGTATCGCACATGGTGGAGTAATTGTGTAAGTCGAGACCTCATTGTCATTCGTTATGACATTCCGGTTACCCATAACCGAGATTATTTGAAGCAAATAGGTATGTTGTTTGAGAAGGTTGGTCAATGTCCCTCTCTAGTTATTCATGCTTCTAGGATCGACGAATGGCTGGATACTTTCCTTCTCTTGTTGGCGTCTTCAGCTCTTAGCTAAAGATGGTCCTTCGCAGAAGAAGAAGTGTGTTGCCTCGCTTTCATGGGAATTTTTGCCCGTCCTTTTTGCCTTTTCCCGCACCGGGTTTTGGAGGGTCTCATACCTCCGGGGCAATCAGGGAGTAGTAGACACTCTAATTCCTGGTATAGGCTTTGTAGATGCTATATCAAAAAGAATATGACCTTGTTTGGTCATAGTATCTTTAAGATTGAATGGTTTTCCTTTGAGATATCATTCTCTATCCTTGGATTGTTGCAATCCCCTATATTTGGCATTATTTTGGCCACTTTGTTTGTTGTATTTTGGTCCGGGTTCTAAATCCCTATGAAGTTTGTTTTAGTTTTACTCATGTAAGTTGTATGATATTTGTAAGGCTTTCCTTAGAGGAGAGTTGCTTGATCATAGTTTAATATAATGGGTTTTGGTTGACAAAAAAAAAGAGGCGAGATTGGGTTGAGCTACCTAGCTAAAGGCGGGGATGCCCAAGGATCTAACGAGGCGAGCTAGCGAAGATGCTTAATCGATGAGAGTATTATCCTATATAAAAGATCAACATGAAACTGCTAATGACATTTGTCCATGAGTCCATGACATTGGCTCTTTCCTCAACATTTGTCCATTCCGAGGATTGGTTCCATATTTATTTTCCTATAAGAACATACAATGAAAACTAAAGTCATGAAATGATGGGAATATGAACAATAATTATTTTAATTTTGTGAGGATAAATAAAAGCTACCAAAAAATGAGCATAAAATTCATGTTAAGAAGCGAGATCGCTCTTCCACGGCTTTGATCGATGAAACCAATTGTAGCATAATTGAAACCGCCATGATGCCAAACCACTACCGTTGGTTAAAGCACGTCTCCACTTGTTTTAGATCCTACGCGAACTAAATTTGTAGGGACCTATTGACAATCACTTTTCTTATATACCGTGAGATATAAAGCTTATAGGAACTGATTAGAAAACTAGAGAAGTCTCATTCATGAATCATAATCAAAGATGAAAAAACAATGTTTGATCTGCAATTATCAAGTTTCTTACCATCATATTGTTTAAGTTTTACAATTATATTGCAGATTTTGTTTTTGGTTGTGACCGCAGTTTCAGGGATATGCAGAGAGGTTTAAAAGAATTGATTTAGCCACTTATGTCACCAAAGTGCACTCGGTCAAGGATCCTGAGAGAATTTCAGAGTTAAGCGTGCTTGAGCTGGAGTAGTCTCAGGATGGGTGAACTTCCAGGAAGTGACTGTCGAAGCTGTGCGAGTGAGGTCAAAACACAGGGAAAGATCATGTGGTAATTTGTAGGGACGATAACAAGTCTTTAAAATCTCCCAGACGTAGCAAACCGGCCGTCAGATAGAGATGAACTCACAGACTTAGTGAGAGGACGTGAAGCCCATTAAGAAAGATGGGCCCATGGACTGAGATTGGACATGGGGTGCACTAAGAAGTGGCGGTCGGGGCGTTGCATTGATAACCTAATCAAATCAACATCTAAGAATGTTAGTAACTTCATTAAATTCGTAGTCAATATAATAGGGATGTATCACTAGTCAAAATAACAATAAATATCACTAAATTACCTTTTTTTGTAGTCAAAATAATAATATATCACTAAATTACCTTTATTCTAGTATATTATTTTTAATTAAATTTTTATTCAAAATATTCAAATATAAAGAAATCTTCAATGAACAACTTCAGTATTGTTTTCCTATAAATACTTGTCCAATCTGGTTTATAGAATTCATCACAAAATAAAATAAAATCAATAAAGATCCTTTAAGGAAGAAAACTAGTACTCATTTATTGTAGCTTTCAGAAATATCAAAAATTTCTCTTCATTTCATTAGATATAGGTATTCTGCTAATTATATATAGGATTAGTTTGTTGTTCTTTGTTGTCTAAAATTTCATAAATCCAAAGCTATGTTTCTAGCATATAGCTTTGAATAAACAACTTTTGAATGTAAAAAACCTTTAAATACTCAAACTCGTTTATTGATATGAATTTGTTTTTGGTATTGATGTGTGTTTTGCTTATCTACATAGAAAATATTTGCCAAGTAATTTTTTTTGTTGGAAAATTTAAAAATTAGTCAAAAATTATTTTTTTTGGTTCATAAAATAAAAGATATAGTTCCTAAGTAAATTAACTAAATTGAGTTGAAAATATATTTTCTTTTATCAACAAAATTTGGTTTGCTTTATATGCCATTTTGTTTTCTCATGGTAGAGAGGGAAGTGGAGCAAAAAAAAAAAGGTGGTATTAGTACTGTTGAAAGAACATATTTTGGTATATTGATCTTTGCATCCTAGACAAGATACACAACTAAGGTTAAGTCTAGCGGTTAAGCAAAAAGAAAAACCTATCCGACCCTTACACAAAGCCCCAAAAGAAAACTTCCCTTTTTCCCCAACTATCCTATGGGTCTTGGCGGCTCCTACACTCCTCACAAGTGCACACACACATCCTAGTCAGCTCCTCAAGTTGCGATTCAACGGTAGACTCGGTTGAGGCAGGGGCAGCAGACGATGAGGTTTCGGCTTGGTTGGACTGGTTCTCGGCTCGAACATCCTAACCTGACGGGTCTTCTCCCGTATGCACGGCTTGGTCTAACGGATTCACCTCCGCTTGGACAACTTGGTTTGGACAGCGATAAGCAAAGTGTCCACGCACTCCACACTCAATACACACGACATTCTCCGAAGATAACAGCTGTGGCAGCGTCGTTCTCCATTAGTCCTGGGTTCGGTGTCCTACTCCCTCACACACGTCACAGTAATAACTGTTTATGATTTGAACACGATCCGGGTAAGTCACCCTTTTCCGAGCGGTAGCTCTGGTCCTCAGACGGCCTCTCGACTGCGTAGTCACGGTGTGCACTCCATGGTCAACTATCCTTGGCCTCTTGGTACTAATGTCTCCTTCCTCGAATCTGACACACTCTCGGTTCAGCCTCCTTCCTTCGTCCATCTTGTCGGTCATTTCTATCATCGGGTCCCTTGGTACTTCCTCCATCTCCCTTAAGCGGTTTAGTGAAATCTCATTACTTAGGTCCTCCTCCAACATCCTCGAATCCCACCTTCCATAACTCGGCAACTCTCCTTCCTCTCGATCGGTTTCTGGCTGCGGCAACACCATCCGCAATGTACAACCCAGTCTGAACTGCTTCGCTCTTGCACCTCGCGGTCTGAAAGGTATTGCTCCGGCACAACTTGGTCTGATATGCGTACTTGACTATCATTGTCCCTTGACTCCATAATTGGTTAGGTCTCCGGTACTGGGTCTTGCGGCACATAATCCTGATCACTCCTCAGCTCGACCACTAGGGTCGGTATGTCATCCTCATCGTTCGATGATATTTCGATTACTTCCACATATTCCTCCTCCTCCGATGTTGGCTCATAACACTCAGAATCTCCATCGCTTGAGTTCCGGTCTCTCTCGGTTTCTGGTATCACTTTGTCACCACCAGCTTCATTTGTTGGATATACTTCAATCAGAAAGTTGAGAATTCTGTCGATCGCCTCCGGGTGTTCCCTCATGTAATAGGCATTATCGTCGTCAATCTAGTCTTCTACAAGGTTCAACAGTAGATGTTGCAACCTGTCAGCGATTTCGGCATCTTCTTCTCCATGGTCTCCAACTCGAACGGTTTGAAAGTTTCCTTGCGCGTCCATCCTGACTTGGATACGACTCGGCTCTCCAATATCCAACACCATTGTCTGATCATCCTGATCCACCTCCAACTCCTCCGATCCTTCTAGACATTCTAATGGATCGGTCTCAATAGACGGGTTAGCGTCATTCTCGTCCAGTAGTCTGTCAACACTCCAAGTATCTGAATCGATCGGCTCGTGACTGCCTTATGATTCGGTCGACAAATAACCGTTGTGATTCTCGTGATCCCCACGTCTTGACCACTCTCCTCCTAAACCATCCCCATGTCTCGGCCACCCTCCTCCTGAACCATCCCCATGTCTCGGCCACCCTCCTCCTGAACCATCCCCATGTCTCGGCCACCCTCCTCCTGAACCATCCCCGCAACCTGATTCACCTGAAGACATCTAAACACACACAAAATGGTAGGTAAGTTTCTATTCAGGTCTAAGGTTTACACTCAAACTAGACAAGCAAACAACCGAAATCTAATTTGTGTTTTTGTGACACAATTACTCGATAAAACATTGAAAAGCACAAGTGCCCGCGGGTTCAAAACACCGCTATGATACCACTGTTTAACGCCCCCGAACCATCCTATGCCCCGGACAAGGGCACACACAGCCCGCGGAACGTCACAGTGGGAGATCGCACCCGGGTGGTCCGGCCGAGGGACGGAAGCTGCAGCTTCCCGACCAGTCCTCCTGGACGCGACTCTGCCCATGGCTGAGGTTCGCTTAGGCTTTTCAACCCTCGCGGTCCTGGCGCGTTGTGTTGTCCTGGACTAGGCCAATGTATCGGATGCAACTTGCCATGTTTCCCCCAAAAACCGAATATATTACTTTTATAAATTAATACATCGAAAAATAAGTTATCAAAGCAATATACATAAATAGTCGGATACTTTCAAGAATACATCTTAGGAAAATATAGGGTTTTACAAAAACACAGAATTCAAAAACACAGTGAGCTTTGGTACCCTTTTCCTAATCATGCTTCTAATTTTGCCCACCCCGACTAACCCAACAAGGAAGGAAACAAGCAAGGCAAGCAATCAAAGCTACGCAACAGAAACGATAGCGGAAGCAAAACAATAAGCAAGCAAAGAGGGTTAGATCAAGCATGACTCGACTCAATTAACCTAGACTCTTTACTCCTACACGATGAACAAAGACGACTAGAATACAACAAGTGATGTGAACGCCGGACGCGGTCGTCTGCCGAGTCGCACGGACGGACGGACGCTACGGACGGACGGACGGAGACGAACGATGGCTAGCGAACCGAGTAAGAAACTCGACCTCGGTTGACTGGGAAGAGATGGGGGCGAAAGGGAAACACAACTAACGATCGGTTTTGACCGCGGTGCGATAGAGACGATATGGTTCGAACGGCGGTGTACACGAGCGGTGGAAAGCGTCGTACGCCGTCTAGAGAGATCGATCCCGGATCGGTCTTTCTAGGGTTTCTTTCAAGCCCAGTCCCGGACTAAGATGCGAGAAAGAGAGGGGAGACAAGAACACAAAGAATCTCTCTTTGGGAAAAGTTATATTTTATTCAAGTCTGAAGAACCTAAGCTCGTGGCGTTGGACGCTTTAAATAGCGTAAGGGTTTAAAGGGAACTAGGGCACGCGGACTCATAATGGACCGCACACGTAGCCCTTGACGCGTCTCCACAGACGGTGAACACGTCACACTATTCCAACGTTCACAAGGGAAGGATCTAGAAAAGGTTCAAAACGCAAAGCTTAAAGAAAAAGACAAAATAGGCCACGTCCTTAGGCTGAACGCGGGAACCGCGTCACTGACTTCAAAACGCGGCGTTGTGCGTCAGGACTCGTCGCCTCGTTAAAACCTTCTCCGGTAAACCTCATGGGAAAAACCCGAAGTAAGGGAAAAGAGTACGAGTCATGATCCTGACGTCTTGGCGCCCTCATCCTTGGTTAAGGACGAAGGCTGTACGGACGGTCTCGCCGATGGTTGCCTTGTCCGAGTCGCTCTCTTGGTCTTCTTGGACGAAAGCTTGGACGAAGTGGTTAATCTTATGCTTGGATGTTCTGGCCGAGCTCTTCGAGCGAGTGGTTGCACCGGGAGTTATCCTAGGCATGCTGGTCCGGAGTTGTCCTGCGGGTGATCCGAGTGTTCCAATGGTGTCCGGGTCTTGTGTGAGTGTTCCTGGTCGGATGTCCGATCCGGTGCTCACATCATTCCCTCCCCCTTGCGAAGGTTTTGTCCCCAAAACATCTTCGTCATCACCTGCATCAAACGGAACAAGATCAGCAACGTTAAACGATGTGGACGTATTGTACTTACCGGGCAGCTCGAGGCGGTAGGCATTGTCGTTGATCTTCTCGACGATCCGGAATGGTCCGTCGCCTCGGGGGCTTAGTTTGTCTTTCCGTTTTTGCGTGAAACGCTCCGGCCGTAGGTGCAGCCAGACCCAATCGCCAGGTTGAAAGAGCATTGGCTTTCGGCCCTTGTTGGCAAGGCGTGCGTATTGCTCGTTTTTCCTCTCGATGTTGGCTCGGACCTCTTCGTGCAAACGTTTAACCATTTCGGCCTTAGTGGCTCCATCTTGACAATCGGTCTCGTCCGGTGGCAATGGTAGCAAGTCCATCGGTGTTAAAGGCTTAAATCCGTAGGCGACTTCGAATGGTGATTTCTTGGTGGCCGAGTGAACCGCTTGGTTGTAGGCAAACTCGATGAGAGGAATGCATTCTAACCAGGTTCCTTTGTTGCTTGCGATAGCCGTTCGGAGTAATGCGCCAAGTGTCCGGTTGACGACTTCGGTCTGTCCGTCGGTCTGAGGATGCGCGGCAGTGGAATAGAGTAACTTCGTGCCCAGCTTTTTCCACAAGGTACGCCAGAAGTGACCAAGGAATCTCGGTTCCCGGTCCGAGATGATCGTCCGCGGGAGGCCATGAAGACGGATTACATGGCTAAAGAATAGATTGGCTAAGCGCACTGCGTCGTTGCTCTTCTGGCATGGGATGAAGTGCGCCATCTTGGAAAAACGATCGACCACCACAAAAATAGTGTCATTCCGATGTATAGGCGGTAGTCCGAGGACAAAGTCCATGGACAAGTCGACCCAAGGACCTGTCGAGACTGGTAGCGGTGTGTAGAGTCCGTGGGGATGAGTGGTTGACTTTGAGGCTCGACACACCACACACTGGCCGCAATGCTTCTCGACCATGCTCCGCATCCTTGGCCAGAAGAAGTGTTCTTGAAGCATGGTTAAAGTTTTAGCCACGCCAAAATGTCCGGTCAGACCTCCACTATGCGCTTCTCGGATTAATAGGTCGCGGATAGAGCCGGCTGGGATGCAAAGGCGCCGACCTCTGAATAAGTAGCCCTCATATACATAGAACTCCGCATAGTTGCCTTTACCGAAATTTTTGAAACATTCCCCAAACTCAGCGTCTTCCGCGTACGCATCCTTGATGCTCTCGAACCCCAAAACTTTGGCGTCCATGGTGGTGATTAAGGCGTGTCTTCGGGATAGGGCATCGGCGACAACGTTCTCCTTTCCTTTCTTATACTTGATGACGTATGGAAAGGATTCGATGAACTCCAGCCATTTCGCATGCCTCTTCTTGAGATTCGTTTGGCCGCGCAAATGCTTCAAAGTCTCGTGGTCCGTGTGGATTACGCACTCCCGAGCTAACAAGTAGTGCCGCCAAGTCTCCATGGCTCGGACCAACGCGTACAGCTCTTTGTCATAAGTGGGATAATTAAGAGTGGCCCCGCTGAGCTTTTCGCTGAAATAGGCCACCGGTTTGCCGCCTTGCGTGAGAACGGCTCCAATGCCGACGCCCGATGCGTCGCATTCCACCTCGAAGGTCTTGTTGAAGTCGGGTAAGACAAGGAGAGGAGCTTGAGTGAGTCGCTTCTTGAGTTCCAGGAAGGATCGTTCTTGTTCGGCTCCCCACTTGAACTCCTGATTCTTCTTGATCACCGCGGTAAGGGGTGCGGCGACCGTGCTAAAGTCTCTCACGAACCGTCGGTAGAAACTGGCCAGCCCGTGGAACGATCGGACTTGGGAAACGCTGGTAGGTGTTGGCCATTCTTCTATGGCTCGGACCTTCTCGCCGTCCACCTTAAGCCCCTGTTCACTAACAACACATGCGCCAAGATCCGTCTTTCTTCGGAACAAGTAGGACAGGGACGGCACAGGGGCTAAGACTCTCTCGGACATATCCTTGCGACATGAGCTCGGATACTTGCCGCTCCAGTTCCTTAGCTTCCTCCGGGTTTACTCGGTATGCGGGACGGTTTGGTAGCTGGGCTCCAGGAATCAAGTCGATCTGATGCTCAATTCCTCGAAGAGGTGGTAGACCTTCGGGCAAGTCATCTGGGAACACGTCCGAGTATCGCTTAAGCACGTTCTTGATTTCGTCCGGGAGTGTATCCCCCAAGTCTCCTGTTCCTTCAACCAACAAATCTCTAAAAACCATCAATAACACTTGGTTGGAGTCCTTAAGGGACTTTCTAACGTCACTTGACTGGATCAGGAAGTTCATTTTAGAGTCCGAATCCTTAGACAACTTGGATTGCATTTCGCGGACTTGCGTCGGTGTTAAAGGCTTTAAACTGATACGTTTGTTATCGTGTACAAACGTATACTGGTTGGTGCGTCCGCAATGTGACGTTCCCTTATCAAACTGCCATGGTCTCCCCAGTAAGAGGTGACTAGCTTGCATCGGTACTACATCACATAGGACTTGGTCCTTGTACGGTCCGACACTAAATGGGACGAGGACTTGGTCCTTTACGCGTATCACGGTCTTATCGTCTAACCACTTAAGCTTATAGGGCTTGGGATGGCATGTGGTGGGCAAGGAAAGTTTCTTGACCATGTAGGAGCTCGCTACATTCGTGCAGGAGCCTCCATCAATGATCAAGCCACACACCTTCCCGCTTACCGTGCATCGCGTGTGGAAGATGTTGTCTCGTTGGTTGGAGTCGTCCGGCTCTTGGCTGGCATTGAGGATTCTTCGGATCATCAACAGCTCTCCAACTTCGGGCTCAGCTATGGCTTCCTCCAAGTCCGCATTGTCTTGGTCATTTGCCTCGGACCTTTCTCCTTCGGACTCGAGTTCTCCGGACTCGGTAATGATCATGGTGCGGGCATTCGGACAGTCGCGGGCATAATGGCCTCGGCCTTGGCATTTGAAACAGACGATGTCCCGACTGCGCGCGTTGCTGGTTGTCTTGCGAGGATCTTGTCGGCTATCCTTGGTGGTTTCTCTTGACTTGAATCGCGAGTCGACGACGGCCGTTTGGGACTTCTCTTGTGGCCGGTTGGAAGGTGATGCGCTTGGCGACCAGTTGGGAACACCTTGGGCTCTGGTCCGGCTCGTGGTGGCGATCTTCTTCTTGACTTGGGCTTCGATTTGCACTGCTAAGTGCAGCAGCTCTTCGAACCCCTGGTATGGTTGGCGTTCGACCTTACGCGCAATCCGGTCCTGTAATCCATCAAGGAACTGAGCCATGAGAGACTCCTCGGAGTCTTCTACTTGGAGTCGGTTGCTTAGGTGCTCGAACTCCTCGTAATATTCCTCCACGGATCGCGAACCTTGCGTGAGTCTCCTAAATCTCTTTTGGAGCTCGCGATGGTAAAGTGGTGGAACATAACGACGTCTCATGACGGTTTTCATGACTTCTCAAGTGGTGATCGGTCGGTCATGATTGCGACGCTCATCAGCGACCAGACGATCCCACCATGTGAGTGCGTGGTCGGTGAGTTGGGCCACGGCGTAAGAAACTTTGCGTAACTCCGGATAGTTGTAGCACGAGTAGATGTGGTCCATCCGGCTTTCCCAATCGAGGTATGCTTCGGGGTCGGACTTGCCGGCAAAGGTCGGAGGTGACAACTTGTGCCCTGGTTTGTACCGATCATCGCGTCGGTATCGTTGTCTTGGACGCGGTTCATACTCGTCGTCGGACTGGTCACTCGGTTCTGGTTCTTGCCTACGTCGTCGCACGGGCGGTGGATCTTCTCTCGGAGGATTGGCAAATTCAAGTCGGGCTAATCGTTCGGCCAGACGTTCTATGCCGTTACGAAGGGCCGTTAAGGTGGCACCGATCTCCGGCGGGGGTAATGGAATCTCCGGTTGTTGTTGTGCAGCCATAGCGTCCGTGGTACGGATGGTGGTCGTACGGATTGAAGGAGATACGGTACTTGGAGCCGAGGGATTGAAAAAAAACTCGGACGGTTGATATCTCGGACAGACTTCGGGTCAAGAACGGTAGATATCACGGTCGGGAGCTGATTCTTGAACGGTGACGTGGACTTCGTCCGTACGCGATGCGCTGGCCGAATGAGTCACGTACCTCGTCCAAACCAAAACGAATATTCGTGAGTATAATGCGTCTAAAACTGACGGATGAGATATTTATTTGGGACAGTCAATGATTGAAGACAGCAGAGCTAACGACAACCTATGACTAAACCAAAAGAAACCTACACGCGCCTAAAAGCAAACTCACGCACAAAAAGCAAAACTTTTGGGACCACAACACAAACCCAAAAGCAAACGCGCTACTTTATGGATCTAAGGAGTCCTAGACAAGAACAACGACGAACAAAAAGAAGAACAGGAAGAACACGAAACAACCTAAGCACACGTCTAATAACACAACACAAACACCAAAAAAAAAAAAAAAAAAAAAACTAAAGACTAACTCAGCAAGCGGAAACAAGAATAAGCGATCTAGACTAAGACAAAGGCTAAAGATCGAAACTTTAAACAAAAGGAAGGAGTTTCTGGGTTAGAAAGACACAACCTTTGAGTCAGGAGCTTTTAGAGCTCTGATACCAGCTGATGTGAACGCCGGACGCGGTCGTCTGCCGAGTCGCACGGACGGACGGACGCTACGGACGGACGGACGGAGACGAACGATGGCTAGCGAACCGAGTAAGAAACTCGACCTCGGTTGACTGGGAAGAGATGGGGGCGAAAGGGAAACACAACTAACGATCGGTTTTGACCGCGGTGCGATAGAGACGATATGGTTCGAACGGCGGTGTACACGAGCGGTGGAAAGCGTCGTACGCCGTCTAGAGAGATCGATCCCGGATCGGTCTTTCTAGGGTTTCTTTCAAGCCCAGTCCCGGACTAAGATGCGAGAAAGAGAGGGGAGACAAGAACACAAAGAATCTCTCTTTGGGAAAAGTTATATTTTATTCAAGTCTGAAGAACCTAAGCTCGTGGCGTTGGACGCTTTAAATAGCGTAAGGGTTTAAAGGGAACTAGGGCACGCAGACTCATAATGGACCGCACACGTAGCCCTTGACGCGTCTCCACAGACGGTGAACTCGTCACACTATTCCAACGTTCACAAGGGAAGGATCTAGAAAAGGTTCAAAACGCAAAGCTTAAAGAAAAAGACAAAATAGGCCACGTCCTTAGGCTGAACGCGGGAACCGCGTCACTGACTTCAAAACGCGGCGTTGTGCGTCAGGACTCGTCGCCTCGTTAAAACCTTCTCCGGTAAACCTCATGGGAAAAACCCGAAGTAAGGGAAAAGAGTACGAGTCATGATCCTGACGTCTTGGCGCCCTCATCCTTGGTTAAGGACGAAGGCTGTACGGACGGTCTCGCTGATGGTTGCCTTGTCCGAGTCGCTCTCTTGGTCTTCTTGGACGAAAGCTTGGACGAAGTGGTTAATCTTATGCTTGGATGTTCTGGCCGAGCTCTTCGAGCGAGTGGTTGCACCGGGAGTTATCCTAGGCATGCTGGTCCGGAGTTGTCCTGCGGGTGATCCGAGTGTTCCAATGGTGTCCGGGTCTTGTGCGAGTGTTCCTGGTCGGATGTCCGATCCGGTGCTCACATCAACAAGGGTAACTTGGGTACTCTAGACTAGAATAATCAAGGATTACTCGACTACCCTAGACTCTTCACCTATGGCCCCTCGATAATCTGTTCCGTTCCTTACCTCTGCCCATGCGGAAACCACAAAGGTAACCCGCATGTGCCATCCAATGCTACGACGTCAAGTAGTTGGCGCTCTAGTAGCTAGCTAGACGAGACATTGTCTCATGTAAGTGGTCGTTGAGAACTTCCACAAGACAACCTTTCGACGATTAGAACAGAAGATCAAGTACTCTATCCTAGCTACGACTCAAGAAAGATAACGAATATTATTCAAGAGACTAGCTAAAATAAGTACTAAAATTCTAAGAGTAAAACGTAAAGAATTTAGTACTAAAGCAAGCAATTCAAGCAAGAAAATTCAAGCATAACAAGCAAGAAATCAAGCAAGAAAATCACACAACAATCAACAGGAAACAAGAATAAAAATTCAAGCAACCTAGATTGTTCAACATGCATGCAACCTCCCTAACCGATTTTTAAGCAAGAAAATATTGCAAGTAAAAATCCACCAATTTAATTATGCATGCAAGTCCATGGTACAAATTTTAAGCAAGCCAAATTGCTAAAAATGCATCAAATTCATCATGAAAATATGCAGTTTAATTCTCATCAATTCTCCACATGCATAGTGATTCCTAGCATAATTCTATGTGATTTAACATGAATTCTAGCATGAATCCTACCAATTTATGCATGCAACATTTAACTGATCCTAACATGATCCTAGTCTAAATGCAACACACAATCGGTACGTACAAGGTCCATAGGAACCATGCAGCACCCCACACAAAACTACCACAGAACTCACCACAGGACTCACATTGATTCAGCAGATCGATGATCGGACTTCACGGCACCGCAGATCAAACAACTTCCTCTCGCGCCTAACAGCGTCCACGAACAGCACCTCACCTTGTCCCGAACATCGTTTCGCCTTTTCCCGAGCAGCGTCTCCGACAGCGCCCAACTCCGGTCTCTCTCTCCGGCTTTGAGAGAGCGAACACTTAGAGAGAATTTGAGTTTTTCTTTGAGCTGAGAATGTCGAGAATGAGAAGGGAGAGCTTCCTTATATAGAGGTTTATGGGCGGTGCGACTCGCCAATGCATGGCGAGCACACGATTGCTTCTCCTCCACTACTTTTGCGAGACTTGGTGCGCAAGTCTTCTAGATCAAGAGAATCTCTCCTTTTCTCTTGCATGCGTACGGATTGGCGGATGGAGAAAAGAGAATCTCCTTTTTGTCTCCCACATTGGTGCATTAATTCCCATTGGCCAAATTCCTTAAGACAAAATGATTATGTCTCTTTTTTGTGTCAACAACACAATGATTATTCCTCAAAGTTGCATGAAAAATCATTGGTTGATTTTATGAGAAAAATCTCTTTGAGCCGGTAGACAATTGCTCCTTAATTTCCGGACCGCTATCTGGTCGGTACAGCATTTCTCCGCAAAATCGTGTTTGCCGCACGCTTTGTCCGCTACGTCTGCGCGTTCTTGGTCCTGTTCGTACATTCTCCATCCGTACCGCATCTCCATCGTTCGTACCGCAACTTCCCGATAGTACCGCAGTTTTCCATCAGTACCGCATGCGTTCATTTACCTGTTCTGTGCCGTCCCCATTCCGCATGCGTCCGTCCTTCCCGTATTTACTCGGTCTGTACTGTCTTTGTCCGATTACGTCCGGCCTGTGCGTACCGTCTCTGTCTGCGTACGTTCGATGTGACCGTACCGCCTCTATCCCTGTACGTCCATCCATACTGCCTCCAAACATTTACGTCCGTCCGTCCTGTCCCCGTCCGTGTACGTCCGTCCTGACCGTATCTTGGCCTTTTTAGGGGTTTTAGACTTGGCCGTTCTTCTTCTTCGTCTTTCTTTTGGACTTAGCCTCTCGACCACCGACCATTGGCTATCTTCGGACTTGTTGATTTTTCTTTCGGACTTCCTTCGGTCGTTCTTCTTATTTTTTTCTTCTCCTTCTTGCTAAGTCTTTTCCGGGTCTTTTTCTCCAAAATTTTAATTTGGATTTTTACTCTTGGTGAGGGTCATTACATGTAGTGCAGCTTGGAGTGCAGCAGGTGGCACAGATTGAGCAGGCACCGCGGGTGTACACGACAGTGGAGACTGGTGGAACCATTGCCAGGGCGATCGCAAGTATAATTTCTGGTACCCAGACTTTGTGAATTTCAGTAGGTTCAGATTTTATGTTTTGCACGTGATAAAGTGTTTGGTTCTCACCACATGAGGTTTGTGTAGGGATATTGTTGGTGGGCGAGTTTATGTCCCACGTTATGTTCAATTCTGGAGCTACCCATATGTTCATTACTCCGAAGTGAGCAAAGAGAGCTAATATCAAAGGAGATTCCGGGGAGCGAGCGGGAGTTGCCAGAGTTGCGAGAGGCGAGTTTCTGAGTGTCCTTGGATGGGTAAGAGGAGTTGATATTCCGATCGAAAAGGGACGTGAGGCTTATCTGGTTACTATATCGATATCAGAGTCAGTAGGCAGTCCACGGTTAGCGATACACAGGTTGTTTAGGAGTTTGAGGATGCGTTCAAGTTGTTGCAGAGGTTATCATCTTCTCGGTCTGATCCTTTCACGATTTAGCTGGAACCGGGGAAGACGTTGTTATCCAAGACACGTTACAGGATGGCTCTAGCAGAGATGATAGAGCTGAAAAAGTAGTTGGAGGATATTTTGAGCAACGGATTCATCCGTCCTTGTGTGTCACTGTTGGGAGCGCCGGTGTTGCTCATTAAGAAAAAAGACGGGAGTTTCCGCTTGTGTATTGATTATCGGGGTTTGAACCGGATCACTATAAAGAACAAATACTACTACTATTACATGTCAATTAGTTAATTTATCCATTAGTCGTTTGTTATTTTCCAGTATACTTGGACCGAGCCTTCTTCGTATAATGGCCTTAAGTGGGTAGTTTTGGGATTATGCTTTACGTGAATTAAGGTCTGTAGTCTCAACACCATATATTAAACATATTATATCAGTTATGTCGTTTGAATATTTAGATGTTAAATCAGATCATGAATAATTCATGTTGTTTGAACTCTACCCATTTAATTTATGCAAAGCAAACCAACCAAAACTAGAGTATTTGGTTTATCTAATCTCCAAATGCTTAAAATTTACATTTTTCCTATTAATTTTGATAAGTAAACAAACATTTTATTCGTGGCAACTAGGATGGGACTCTAACTCCTTAGCAACTTGGAGTTATGAAAATTACGCAAATTCGAATTTGACATCTCGGAATCTGTGTTTCTTCTCTTATTTCCGCCTTGGATTATTGTTTTTCTCCATTGTTGTTGGTTTTGTCTGTTACTTATGTAGATTTTTGGTTTTTCGTTACTTTTATTCCTGGTAACTTATGTCAAAGATTCGAAAATGTTATAAAATCTTCACATTGATACCAAAAAAAAAAGTATGATAAGCATATATCGATCGTAGTCTATCTCAATACATGAGCTGCCTCTTTGATCATCAACACCAAATCTTTTTTTGGCTTCACACTCTCATGTCGGGCACCTTCAAAACAAGCAATGGGTTCATTTCTTCCTTCATGTATAAGAAAAGAAATTTTGTTGAACAGTTTTTCAGATCCAAAAATAAACTAAAAAGAGATATTTTTTGAATGGAAGAGAGAAAAATCATTAGTTTTATTTTTCTACATTAACACAACGAAAAGATTAAGAAGATAGTCATAGAATATGAAAAAGAATCTAACCACTTGGCAAAAAAATTATTGTTTGTGCAACTTTAAACAATTTATGCTTATGATTACAACAAAACAAACCACGAAAGTAAAAGCTACCTAGCTAAAGGCAGGGATGCCTTGGCAAGGGATCTAACTAGGCGAGCTAGTGAAGACGCTTAATCAATGAGAGTTGTATCCTATATAAAAAAATCAACCTGACATTGCCAATGAGATTTTCCCATGAGTCCATGACATTGGCTCTTTCCTCAATTGCTGGAGTTCCATGCGAGGATTGATTCCATATTTATTTTCCTATAAGAACATACAATGAAAACTAAAGTCATGAAATGATGGGAATATGAAGAATAATTATTTTAATTTTGTAAGGATAAATAAAAGCTACCAAAAAATGAGCATAAAATTGATGTGAAGAAGCGAGATCGCTCTTCCACGGCTTTGATCGATGAAACCAATTGTAGCATAATTGAAACCCGCCGTGATGCCAAACCACTAACGTTGGTTAAAGCACATCTCCACTTGTTTTAGATCCTACGCGAACTAAATTTGTAGGGGCCTATTGACAATCACTTTCCTTATATACCATGAGATATAAAGCTCATAGGAACTGATTAGAAAACTAGAGAAGTCTCATTCATGAATCATAATCAAAGATGAAAAAACAATGTTTGATCTGCAATTATCAAGTTTCTTACCATCATATTGTTTAAGTTTTACAATTATATTGCAGATTTTGTTTTTGGTTGTGACCCCTGGTTTCAGGGATATGCGGAGAGGTTTAAAAGAATTGATTTGGTCATTTATGCCACCAAAGTGCACTCGGTCAAGGATCATGAGAGAATTCCTGTGACAACCCGTCCCGTGGATTCCATTAGTCCCCCACTAGCTGCCCCAATGGACCGTCCGTGGACCCTACTAGCCCCCCGCTAACCGTCCCAACAGACCCCAAGCTGGCCCTGCAGGACATCTATCCTAACCCATCATTGTGGATATCCAAATCCACCAGTAGGTTATTGGTGCACCAGGCGTTCCTTGAACCCTGGTCCCCACCCTTTAACAACCTTCCCACAGGACAAGCTGTCAGCAATTGATCTGCAGGTCAGCTTGGGGTCCGTTGGGACGGCTAGCGGAGGGCTAGCAGGGTCCACAGACGGTCCGTTGGGGCAGCTAGCGGAGGGCTAGTGGGGTTCGCGGGACGGGTTGTCACAATTCCAGAGTTAAGCGTGCTTGAGCTGGAGTAGTCTCAGGATGGGTGGCCTTCCAAGAAGTGAATGTCGGAGCTGTGCGAGTGAGGTCAAAACACATGGAAAGATCATGTGGTAATTTGTAGGGACGATAACAAGTCTTTAAAATCTCCCGGACATAGCAAACCGGCCATCAGATAGAGATAGACTCACGGACTTAGTGAG